>NC_134014.1:9510243-9811493 GCF_040712315.1 Castanea sativa | reverse complement strand
CACGTTTGTGAGTGCGTGCTTAGAGGCTAGTATATGTTAAGTATCTAGTATATTCATTAGTTTGTTATTATTGTGAGAGGAAAATAAATTCATATTTTTAAAAAACAAAAAAAATTTCAAAAGTTTAAGAAGTTAAAGTTTCGATAAAGTAAAAATTATCTCATTACAAGCTAAAAATATATATATAAGATACTATATAATATATGACTTATTTAATTTTATATGAAAGGATAGTATCTACACAAAATCATGATATTAAAAAAGTCTAACAAAAGAAATTGAATTAAGAATTTCCCTATAATCTAGTTTAGCTATCTCTCACAAGATACTAAAAAACATTACTCTCATTTTCAAGCAAATAGGAAACACATATATAACTACATGTGTGTATATATATTTGTGAGTTTTATACCATTTCATTTTAGTCCTATAGGTCAGGCCCACAAGGAAGGATTTTGGGGGTTTTAGATTGGTTTTTGGGCATTTGAGAATTTAGATTGAGGGCACTACAGAGCTCAACTAAACCCAAAATAGAAATGAAAAACCATATATATATATATATATATATATATATATATATATATATATATATATATATATATATATATATAAAGATAAATTTTTTCATACACATACAAATATATGCGTGTGTGTGTGTATAGGGTTGGATTTAAGTTACATCTAGTGTAACTCTAAGCAATATTATACTACCTAATAACTTGTTATTAAATTCATATTTTGAAAATCCAACCGTTGAATTACATGTTTTATATGTTCTTAACATGCATGCTAATTTTCATGCCAATTGGGTGTAATTTACTATTCGATTTATAAACTCATATTTTATACACTATTTTAAATTACAAAAACTTGAATTTAAAAAATTGATTGATGACATGGCTATTGATCTTTGATCATCTTTAAATTTTGTAAGCATAAATAATATACGAAGATAATGTAATCCAATGGTGAATTTATCAAAATTCATATTTAATTAAAAAATATTGGCTGATGTAACATTATTTAAAGTTATACACCTAGTGTAACTTTGCAAGAGTTACACATGTTTTAAACTATTGATTTTTATTAAGACCATTGGTTTAAAACACACTATTAGTCATCTCATCATCTTTCTAAAAATAAGTGATGAAGCATTAAATGAGTCTCTCCACCCTCCAAATCCAGCCAATCTTCTTCTTCTTCTCTCTCCTCTGCCTGGCCTAGACCTTTATCCATAATCACGGTTAATAGGCACTCTAAATTCCAGTAATTAGCTGATTTCAATTTTTGTCTATAATCATTGTAAAGTTTGCTGAAAACTTAGTCACTAGCCTAGAATTGGTTGATTTTTATATCAAAAAAATATATATAAAGCAACTTTTTGAGTAAATATTGAGGATGAGAAAAAGTTGAACTTTTCTTTCATTGCTTTCAACAGTGGAATAGAAGTTGTGTCTATGTTTTATCATTTTTTTCCCCTGCTAAATTAAACCTCTAGCACTTCCCTCATTCCTTTTTTTTTACTGATTATATAAATATCAGTGGGCTTCTTGTATTTATTTCTTTTGGGTTATTATAACCCATCTCATAGTTTTGTTGTAGGCACAACAGAAAGTCTAGTATGATTTTTGGAATAATATAGTGTATCTAAAACTCATACCAGCCCGCAAAGACTATGCATGTGCTGCTTGTTAGCCATAGAAATAAAGCAAAGTCTTATACAAAAGTAACAAAACATAACTCAAATTCAAAACTCATACCGAAGTTTCTACCCACACCAAAACTATATAGTGCTCTTTAATGGCTAGAAAGAAAAAAAATGATATTGTGCTCTACAGTTGGAAAGAAAAAAGGAAAAAAAAAAGTATGGAAAGAAATTAATAAGGAGAGAGAAAAAAAAAGTATTAATTAGGTAATGAGGGGAAAAAGAATAACATTTGATGATAATTTGTTATGATCCTAGTGTCTCACATTGGTTTAGTGTGAGCTTAACCATGTGTTTATATGGGATCAAATGAGTTGTGGCATTGTGGTTGGATCCCGAAAGGGGCGACCTAGAAGCTGGATTAAAATTACTGATAGTTGAATGGAGCCAACAAAAAAAGAAAGGGCTACCAATGGGTTAATGTCGCTAAAGTGAGCCGTCATAGACGTCGGCTGCAGAGCGTGGTGGTATGTTATGATTCTAGTGTCCCACATTGGTTACATGTAAGCTTAACCATGTGTTTGCAAGCTCTTGGACACCCTCCTCTTGTAAGCCAACTTTTCAAGGGTGAGTTCTACCCATAAGTTTGTAACATTTGGGATCATGGCTAACCATGTCAGATCTTGGAAGGGGCGACCTAGAAGCCGAATTACAATTACTGATAGTTGAGTGGAACCACCAAAAAGAGAAAGGGCTACCAATCGGTCAATGTAGCTAGAATGAGCTGTCGGCTGCGGAGCGTGGTGGTATGTTATGATCCTAGTGTCCCATATTGGTTAAGTATAAGCCTAACCGTGTGTTTATAAGTTCTTTGGCACCCTCCCCTTGTAAGCCTTTTTTCAAGAGTGAGTTCTACCCATGGGTTTGTAACATAATTTTTCAACCATTAAATCTTTTAAAAATCTACGATGTAAAAAATGTATACCTTTACAGGAGTTATACAAGGTGTAACTTGAATCTATCTCATATATATATGTGTGTGTGTGTGTGTGTGTCTTCTATACAGTAAGAGGACGTTTATCCTATATTGGTTGTATGCATCTAGTGTCCGCTGTTTATAACCTATTGATGCTTACTTTGGCAAAGAGGTCCAATAATAAGAAGAAGCCCAAAAATATGGGAGAAAAAGAATTAGTAAATTGAGAAGTAAACCATTAAGCCCCGAATAGCAAGAATAATGGACCATAGGCCCAAAAAAAATAGCAAAAGGGCCTCAAAGAAAGCAAGCGGGCCCAAAGGAGCCCGAAGAGAGAAGTGGTAAACCCATGGGCATTATAAGAAATAGAAAGCAACCAAGAATGGGCCAAAGGAGCCCAAAGGAAAGAATTAAGTAAATAGGGGTTGGTGGAAAGGCCTATAAATCCTGAAAGTAAATGATATGGTAATTTAAGCAGGGGAAGCCCAAAAGACTTAGCAAAAACCCATAGAAATGAAGAATTGGAATGGGCCAGGGATGCCCAAGGAAAGGAAACGGGCTGAGGATGCCTAAAAGAATGAAATGGGCCAAGAAAGCTCGAAAGCAATGAAATGGGCCAAGGGAGCCCAAAACAGCATGAGCATTAGCCCAATGATAATGTTGGGCTACTGGAATTGAACAAAGGGAAAGCATACAACAAGCCCAAAAAAGGCCCAGCAAGTGCACGTCAAATAATAGCATGACAAGAACAACAGGATGGCATGACAAAAGTATTAATTGACCCATAAAAGAAGATAAGGAACTGATTGGAGAAAGAAAGGCCCACGATCAAGCAAGACACAACCTAGGAAAGAAGTAAGACAATAAAGAATGAAAGTTCAGAGATTCATTCACGCCACAAGAGATCAAGAACAAGTAGCAGAATGTGTAGACAAGCCTTCAGGTCATGAAAAATGCATAAACAGCAAACAAGCCATTGACATACATAGAAGTGGAGCACGCACAAAACTCAGGCACCACCAACTTCTACCCAGTCAATACAAGAGTGGTGAGCCATGGGTCAAAGGTAAGAGAGGGTATGATCTGGCGGTGGGAAGAAGGGGAGAGCCTATTCTAGGGTTCCTTCTTTCCCTCTTTTGGGGGAAATGTCTTACTGGGATAACATGCCACCCAAAAGAGGGAAAGATGAGTTAGAATCACTAGGTGCATGCCATGAGGGACAGTGAGAGAGAATGTCCACCCTTATCCGGATGGGAATGCCACAGTGAGCAAACAAACAAAATAAGACTCTTTGTCTGGGAATGGGATGTGGGACAGTCAGTAAAGGTAAGTGATGATGGTTGGGCAACCAACAGACCAGTGGATGGTTTGAGAAGGACACTCATACTAGGACAAAAGCGGTTAAAGGGCAAAATAGTAAAAACCCATTACGGCAGGCAGTATAAAAGGGGCCTTAGCCGTGCACAAGAAAAAACAACAAAACAACAGAAGAGGGAACAAGAGAGAATAGACAGAAAATGAAGCAAGAAAGGGAGTGAAAAATAGAGCAGAAAACTTAGAAAGGAAAAAAGAATTAGAAAGAAAAACAGAGAGTAAGCAAGAGTATGATAGTGGGCATGCACCAATAGACTATTCCTTTCTCTCCCTCTAAAAGCTTACTCTCTAGTGAGAATTAAGGAATTTGAAGATAAACCATTTAGGCCCATTCCTTCAAAGTGGGCAATTTTCGTGGCAGGATTTCCTTGTAAGGTTGCCCACATTAAAAAGTGGTTCCCTTCCTGGATTTAACTTCGTAGAGAAACCAAGTATGGCAAACTGATTATTCTTCCTTTATTTAATTGATCAAGCATTAGTGTAATCTCTTTTTTATTTTATTTTATTGTTATCATCTTATTTATGTTGCATTTATATTGCTACATTGCTTCTTCCTTTATTAAGATCATGATTTCATTTTATTTATTTTTTAGTTTTCTGGCTAACAGTAAGTATATTCTTTTTATTGTTGTCATATTACATCCGCCTGCCATAACTTTTTTTTGTAACAGTTTCCTTTGCCATAGGCCTGTGACCAAAGTTTTAGCAAAAAGGTTCTAATTTGTGCACAAGCTGACTTGGGGATGTGTTGCAGTCAAGCCAGTCCTGACTCTCCTACCCAAAACCATTGGGCCATAACGTGGTAGGAGATAGCCCAGCCTACAGTTGTCAAAAAGGCCCACCACATAACCTCAGTCTACAAGTACAAAAGGGCCTATATAGTATTCTGGTTATGTAATGTATTATAAACTCAGTTTAAAAATATTAGTCTTACTATTTTCGTGTGTGTTTTAATAAATATTATTGTTTACTCGGAAAAAAGGTTTGTTATCGGCAAGTTATTTGAGGACTAAATTCTCTAAATAACCCTTAATCTGTACATAAAATTACTTTAGAAAAATAAATAACTTATGGTATATTAGTAATTTAAATTTAATAGTTTGATGAAAAAAAAAAACTTATAACTAGTTAATTGCTCATGTCCCTTGACCTTAAAAATAAGCCATAGAATTGTAAAATTCAAAACACACTATGGGGGAGTGGACCTAAATCCACCCTAAGGACTTTGACTCAAAGAGAAAATACGTGGAATGGACCCAGCCCGAGGTCCAACAAGAGATAAAAGAGACTTTTGATGGGAAGATACCATTTAGGCCTAGAGCCAAGATAATCTACTATACCTATTCTTCCCGAGGCCCATCTGGGCTCACTATTGAGATAATCCATGAAACCTTTCTTTCCTGAGAACACGAAGACTAGCCAAGAAACGAACTTCTTCTTAACCCAGGGCCTCCTTTTCTTTACCTTTCTCCCGAGGAACACATCAAAGAAAACACAAATCCCAATGTAATAGTCACTTTTGCATTAATAAGCTCCCCCACCTAATGGCAATCACATTAATTGCTGAATGATTGGTTTAAATAGTGGAAACACCCCCAAAATTCTTTCTTCATGATGAAGAAATGGCAAGGTAAAAGGTTAATGGGGCAAGTATTCCCCCAAACCCAGCTAAGAGCTGGACAGTTAGAGGATGAAGGGATATGGCTATAGAAGGAGGAGGAGAGCAACAAGAAGGATGATCCAAAAAAAAGAGGACTTAAGGAAGAGAGAGAGAGAATTAGAATTTTTTTTTTTTTACTTGTATTCAACCCTTAGAACCACTCTTTGTTCCATGGGAATACCCTTTTTAGTATATAAATGCATGATTCAGTTACTTTTCATCTTTAATTATCTTGTTAATCTTTTCATTGTGGATTCATATTTCTCATTATTTAGAAATTAGTTGTGTTGATCAAGAACTTTTGTCTAAAAACTCTTTTTGGTGTTTTTGACCACTACACACTATTATCCATATTCAAAACCCACATTTGATATTTTCATTATTTAAAAAAAAAAAAAAAAACAAACACAAACACAAACACCTTTGATGGGAGTTTGATGAGTCTCTCATTGTAAAACAAAAACTTCCCACTAACATTACCTTCTACTTCTAGCCAAATACAATATCTACAACTTACAAGTTTCTCCATTATCTATATAAAAAAAAAGGTATGTCCACTATTTCCTACTTCTCTCCAGATTCAATAACTACATCTTACATCTCTCTCCAACAGTTCTACTTCTTCTTCTTCGGAAAAACCTGTTCATGGAGCATCTTCAAACAACTGTTTATACATCTGGGTTTTTTCTCTAAAACATGTATGCAATATTTACCATCGAAAGTCTCAATTTATTGTTGTACAATAACAAAAGAACCATAATACTTTTTCAACGATGAGAATTACAGTTACTTCTCTGGTATCAGAATTGGTTCTACCCTTCATCATAAGTCAATTTGCAATTTCAAATATCCTTACACATGTATTTTGAAAAAAAAGAAAGAAAGAAAGGCCCCTACAGTTAGTAAGAGGGTTGTTATGATACGTAGTAGTTGATGTGTATTTTGTATTTGTATGCTGGAGAAAAGCTATATTTATTGCATCTCTTGATTAGTTTTCGGAATGTGTAAATTTAATGTTTTAGCTCGAAAATTATAGACTCTTGCAACATTTTTTGTTATACGGAATAGGGGAAGGGGAAACTTAAACTCAATGCTTAGCGGAACTGCATGCGGCAGTTGGAGTTGTGAAGCGGGTTATAAATCCCTCTCCTAACACAGACCTAAGCGATGTGGGACTAGACTCCACTTTGAACCGATTCTTCACGGAGCGAGTTTTAAGTCCCTCTCCTGATACGGACATAGGGGATAAGGGAAACTGAGACTCAATGCTTAGTGGAATGGAATAAGGACTTAAACTCACACGCCAACTCCAAAACTACATGCGGCAGTTGGAGTCATGGAGCTAGTTATAAGTCCATCTCCTAACACAGACCTAAGCGATGTGGGACTAAACTCAACTTTGAACCAATTCTTTTTTAAGTCCCTCTTATAAGTCCCTCTCCTAACACAAACTTACGCGATATGGGACTAGACTCGACTTTGAACCGATTCTTTTTTAAGTCCCTCTCCTAACACAGACCTAAGCGATGTGAGACTAGACTCGACTTTGAACTGATTCTTTTTTTTATACGGAATAGGGGAATGGGAAACTTAGACTCAATGCTTAGTAGAGTTGGCGTGTTAGTTTAAGTCTTTATTCCATTCCAACTATTGCAACATTTTCATTGACAAAATTAGTTGCAATTGAAAGTTTTAAATAGTATATATGTGTGTGTGTGTGTGGAGCTACTCAAACCCACCCAGGCTCCCGGGCTCAAAATAGTGAGGCCATGGAAACCCTCAAGTGTTCATGGCAAAGAGAGGTGCCCGTACCACTTTGCCCAACATGGGTGGTGGTTATGTTCAAATTTTTTGTGCCAAGGGTTTCTTGTCTATGAAAATTTGCGGCTTAATTGACTATAACAATGTGTATACTTCTTCTTTTAAAAAATTTAAAAAAAAAAAAAAAAAAAAACCAATGTGTATACTTTCTGTCAAACATCTGTTGTTAATCCGTTGGGCTAAAAAATGAAAGGAAAAAAAATGTTGTTTTTAGATGAGTTAACGGCAATATGATACATTATACAACGGAAGGACATTGTAACAGTTAATAGTGTAAATTACAAATTTTAAGTCTAAAAGAAACAAGATTCTCAAAAAAAAAAAAAAAAAAGGTCTAGAAGAAACAATTTTGAGGCAAGGCGGTGCATCAAAGTTTCTACAATGGTAGCAATTGATTTATTGTCTTTGTGACTCTTCAGTGTGTTCATGTGTTTTAAGGCCTTCTCATTCTGTGAAGATAATTAAAACATATTGTCTTTATCAACTTCCTAAACTACTTACAATTTCCTAACAAATAGAAAAAGGTATGTATCAAGTGGTTGCAAATATTTTACAAGGCAATTGCTTGGGTAACTCACGTTTGCGTGACCGTTTAACGCTTGAATTGTATAGATGGAAAATAGGTCTTCACTGGGTACTTTGACACTTTAAAAGGTACCATAATTACACACATAAAAGGTACACATACAAAGAGAATAGACAATTTAGTGTAAGTTTGGATAGAGATGAAAACTGAAATCAGCTGCGTTGGGCGTTTTTTGTGTGGATCCTGTGCACTGTTCACAGGACGCACAAGTACGGATTTCAGCAAATTAAACTTTAAAACTAGGTCTCACGGTACTATTCACACATTTAAAAATTATTTTGTTACCGTATATTTAGTTTTTATTTTTAGTTTTCAGCAATAAATGGTATCGAAACAAACCCTTAATCTAATATAAGTAAATGGATTTATTGCATGATATCTGCACCAAAATTGCAAAAAAGAAGGTACACAAAAATTACAGATAGAATTCTAACAAGAGTGAAAAGAATTCACAGAATACATGTGAAATTAGTAATATTTGTTATAAGGTAGCCTCAAAAATGGTTCAGCGCTGGGGCTTGGGATTCTTAATAATTATCACGTTGCAGCGACAATGGTGAGCACAGTAGTCACTCACACTGCCTAGAACCGCCCTGCAAGGAGAATAGAATTTGCATCACATATGGAATATTTTTTTTCGTAAACTCCTAGTTCTAAAAACAATACACTTCAAATACCATCACGAAAAGTTAAATAGTTGTACCCAACGAGCTCTAGATGCAGAAAGAGGGTTTGGACTTTGAATTCCTTGTGGAATCAAATATTAGAACTTATGAAAAGCATTGCTTTGCACCAAATAGGACAAAAACTATATATATATATATATTTATATACACACACACTATAGTCACAATGTAATTGGTAACTGGGTGCTATAGAATTGCACCTTTTGATTGCTCCATAACCATGACTGCCCAGTACCAAAATAGATGCACGGTGTTTATCTACAGCCTCACACAAAACATTCCGGGGATCTCCTTGACTCACTTCAGTTGACACATCTTCAATCTGCACAGCAATTTTTATTCATTAAGTCTTTAAGCTACAGTAATACTTCTTACCATAATGCAAAACTTCATTCTAGAGGGTCAGGCCGGCCTATAGGTTCCAATTCTCCAATAATACAATGTCAATTATTTTAGTATCTAGAAAGACCATTTTGATTGTAATTATGCAGGCCTTGCATACAATTAGTGCCATTTGCAAAGGTTAGCAGCAACATTACACTCACTCAACCATGTAAGTCACAGCTTGCTCAATAACATATTGATCTATTATTTTTACTTCTTTTTGTTAAGCGGGTACTATAATTCTTATTCCATAAATCTTACATATTTTTAGTAACTTCAACATTTCCTTTTTTATTTACTATGCACACGAATTTGGCCCCAAATTGAGAAAAGGGAAAGATTTGAATCAATGAGTTCTGCTTTATAAGAGACGGTCCTAATCGATTGTACTATATGTGATTGTTACCGATTTACTGCTGCAAATCTCCTTAGCCTTCTGAATGGTACCAGCGGCTGACCTCTTCAAATTTTCGTCCATAGCCTTTAAAGATTCAGAGGATCCTATTAAAGAGAACATCAAAGATTGAATTTAGTTGTTGTACAAAAACAACTTGTAACTTGTAACTCTTTGATATTTGTAATTTGTTCAACCCTGGAAAATATAAAGCAAAAGAAATCCAAAAACAATTACAGAACGTAGCAAAACAATCAACATCTATACATGGTTCCAACACATTGAGCCGAATTGTAGTGCTCACGTGTACATTAGCAAACCACAAAGCAAAAAAAAGCATAGAAAGATGTTATGTCAACTTTGTCAATACCAGTTTTTTTTTTTTTAAGGCATCTGTAGCTTGTAAATTTAATCTGTTTAATAAGATTCTAAAGATTTGTAGTTCAATTGACACTTTTTGATATGTATATCATAGTCTCATAAACGTTCAGAGTTCAAATATTTATCCAGATTGTAACAATCAAATTATCAAAAATAAAATTTTTTTTTTTAAAACTTATAATTTTAGTGTGTATTTGTTAGCAACAAGTATTGAATTCCAATTACAAATATGAAACACAACAAATGATGCTTCTAATAAACGAAACCAAGAAATTGATTGATGAAAATCAATTGACTTTGAATCACAATCTTCTCTTCTCATATGAAATTAGTTAATGAAAATCCATTTACATAAAAAGAATGAACAACATTGCTTCTATAGTCTTTTAATGGGGCTTCCTAATAAACAAAACCAAGAAACACACAAAATGGAAACGGATTACCTTTACCAATTTGAACCAGTCCTAGGTAAGGAGCTGGCGAAACTACAGCATGAACGATAATGAGCTTGAAATTATGGTCCTCCGTAGGAGCAAAAAAATTATCCAATGCCCACTTCAAAGCATGAAAGCTATGGTCACTTTCATCCACAGCCACCAAAATCACTGGCTTCTGAGTCTCTGTCATTGTTGCACAAACAAGAAGTTAAACTACCTCTCTCCTTCTCTTCCTTTTCTAGGTTGGAAAATGTGAATGAATTCTTGTTAAAGTGCTTTGCATGCCTTGAGAACTGTATTTATTTCCAATTCTAAGGGTCGGTTTGGGATTCTACTTATTTTGCCGCACTGAAATTTTTTTGCTGAAAGTACTGTAAACAGAGGTAAAAGTTAACTGAAATAGTACGGTGAGACCCATGAATAGTATCAAAAGGGCAGTGAGACTTATGAATAGTAGCAAAATAAGCTAAATAGTAAAATAAGTTGACAAAAATAATATTTGCCAAACAGACACTAACTATTATTAGGCACTTCTAGAATTGAACACCCTGTTCTTAAGAGAAAGAAAGTTTGTGTACACATTTTGTGTAACATTTTTATATTTGTGACGATGAATGATAAAGAAATAGTATTGAGTCAATATAAAAGTAATAGTCTAATAATCAGTGGCACATATTATTAGATTGAGACCAAAATTATGGCAAATGGCATGATTATAAAAGAACGGTATTATTTAACATTACAAGAGTGGGAGCAACATTTTGTATCATAGTATAATGTGAGATGGTTTTAACGATGGAGATTTATGAAGGAGATGGTTTGTAGGGGGAGTAGGATGTAAGATAAGAACTTCTTGTGTTTCTTATTAATACGTTCGCAATTGCCGTGAGACAGTTGGCCTTTGACTCGGTTAATGTAAAAAATGGACAGTTTGTGGATAGGGTATACCTATTGAGGAACTTTTAATTAAAAAAAAAAAAAAAAAACGCTTATAATAAACTGTAGTTTCTCTAAAAGCAGCTTAAATTTTGGAACTTTATTGACAAACTGTGTGTTTAAATTTTTACAAAAACTGTGGGTCAATAAAAAAAGCATAATGCTTAAATATGTCTAAGGAGTTTTAATAAACTGTGTTTAAATTTTTACAATATGCTTAAATTTTATAATTTTCTTGAGTAATCAAATATTGTTTTCTTTAATTTATTGTTATTTTTCTTGTTTTGTAGTACTTTTGTTAATTTTTAGGATAGGAGAGCAAAGGTACATGAAATAGGATAAAATTTAGTTACAAAATTAATTGTAGCTTAAGGTTATAACCTTGCTCAATATCATTAATATTACTACATATTTCGAAAATCTAATCGTTGGATTGCATGTTCTTTACATTCTTAATAAATATGTCAAATTTTGTGTCAATCAGATATTATTTATATTTATTACATAATCTATAAGATTATATTTTATGCATAATTTTAAATTACAAAAACTTACAATTTAAACATTTTATTGATGACATAGCTATTGATCTTAATTTTCTAGAAATTTTACAAGCCTGGAAGATATAAGAATAAATTGTAATCTAATGATAGATTTGTCAAAATTCACCTCCAATAAAAAAATATTGAGTAAGATTGTAGTCTTATGCTACAACCAATTTTATAACTAAACTTTATACAATAAAATATCAATTGAAAATAAAAATCAATTGTTTTCTTAGAGATTAATCAAAATAATTGTTTCCTAAATGATTCTTCATTTGTGTATAAGTTTGTTATTTTGGGTTAAATATTAATTATCTATACTACTATTTAAAGGACTTCTTCTATTTAGACTCCTACTCTTTTAGACGCCCAAAGTAAAAATACTATAAGTGCACAATTTGTACCCGGTCCAATCACTAGGTGGACTCAGGCCCAAAGAGTTTTATACAATAAAAATTTGTAGAGTGTGGGCCGGAACCTAGACTGTGGATGTTGGACAAGGGAAAAACAGGCTAGATTACCGTTATCCGCGTGTTCAATAGATGAGAACAATAAAGAATCTCTCCTCGGACGTAAGCCGAGGACAACCTGTATTGTCTTTCTTTCCTTTAAGAACAATATTACAATTACAATTCAAGTATTCAATCCCATCTTCCTTCTGCCCCCCTTTACCTTTTATATCTTTCTTCTTCTCTTGAATCCATCCTCTTCTTTCTTCTTTCTTCCATGTGTATCACCAACCTCCTCCCTAGATACTTGTCTCATCCAACACCTTCTTTAAACCTCCAAATACCAGTTGGAAAGCTGAACCTCACTGCTCAGAGGTCATTTTCCCATTAATGCGGCCAGAGAGGTAGGTGCAGGGTCTTTAATGCGGCGATAGCAACTTTTTCTCCTCTGATATTTCTCACACGTTCTTCCTTCTAACCACTGCGTGGATCACGCCTTTACCCAATAGATCTTTCGGAATTCTGTCTCTAAATCCCTTGGTATGTCTCATGACCTTTACTGGGCCCGTTCGAAGAGGTACTCTTCCTTGGACGACTCCTTCACCTCTCGTAGTGTGCACTGGCTTGTGGGCCTCAAAAGCTCTGCTCGGACAAACTTACACCACCAAATTAGGCCCAAGGCCCAAACAAACATTTTATCTATTTTACCCCCACAATAGCCCCTCAAAACTTCATTTTTCTTCCCATCCGAGGAAAGAAATGGAGTTTTGATCTAACGGCAAAACCTCTACATGGTCCACGAACTGTCACATGTGTAAGGGTCAGTTTGCTTCTTTTAGACTGCCCATGACGCTTCGAAACCCGCAACATCCACATTAATGACCACGAGTTACATCTTGTTCCCCACATTCAACGGCGAGATTCTCATCTAACGGCCTAGGTTCCTTCTCAAAATTTTGGGCAGGATAACTCTGATTCGAGGCCACCTCCCACATGCCAAAACGCTTAAGAAACCGAATCGCCATCCATCCTTTCAGAAATCAATCACATCTAAGAATTACTCATTCTCTTTCCTCCTAAGAAGCTCGTGAATAATCATCTAACTATTTCCCGTAAGTTCTCAATCTTTTCTATTCATTTCTCCCTGGCTATTGTCCTCGGCCACCGGTTACACCCTTTCCTTCTCCAAACATACATTCACACCCCCACCAAATGGGTAGATTTAAGTGTTTAGTAGATACCGACGCCGGTATGGAGGGCTTTTGGGCCAAATATCATATTCCTTAAGACGTAGGCTTGAGATATTGCCCTGTAGAAGCTATAGGTAATGCTAGAACAGAGGGAGAAGTTATCATCCCCATTATCGCATTCCTAGAGGGTGGGATGACCCTTCCCATGAGAAACGTAACCAGCGAGTACCTATGTAACCATAGGTTATGCCCAGATCAATGCACACCAAATGTGTTAAGAATCTTAGGTTGTGTCCACGCTCTAAATGAACAAATAGGTTTGAACCTTACATGGCACGACGTCGTTTACATGTACGAATGCCATAAACTTAAGGACGTAGGGTATTACCTTAAATCCAGATCTAGCATTGTTAGGCTTATATCCTGTCTTCCCAAATTCAACAAAGGCATGAAAGACGACTATCTTATCGCCTCAGGAAACTGGTCTGACGGTCCTCATTGCCCAGTCAAATGGGGAGACTCAGGTGTGACTCTATAGGAGTTAGATTCCCTAACCTGTGACTTAGTCCTATTATCTTCACCATTTCTGGTTACACTGTTTATTATTACCCTTGTAGTTGATGTTCACTGCTGACCTAACTATACTTGTCTATTTGAATGTTTTTTGTAGACAAACAACACGTACGGCCTTGTCTGAGCCTTTGCAGCGTCGCGGACCTCAATCACGTTCTTCGATCCGAAGTATTTGTTAGCGAAGACTTGCAAGTGAGGGCAACCCATCTGATATTAGGATACGATCCTTTATCAGATGACTTCCAAGAGATTGACAACGCGATCACCGCAGGAGACCAAAGACACAAAAGGATAGATATTTCAAGACAAGGCTTCCTTTCTGTCCACGAACTCCCAGACGACCCCTCTATCATCCTATACTCCCGCCCCATCGTAGCAGTTCCTCTCTCGGCACATTCCCAAACAACAACTATCCTAGAAGAACCTGCGTCCTCACAACAATCACTCGACGAGGAAATTGATCAGTTTCATTTTGAAGAAGCTGAAAGACCTCAAGAGGATCACCTCGTCATCCTCTCAGACGAAGAACAGGTGCCCGCAGAAACTTCCGGTATAAAGGGTTTAGTAATAGCATAGCCTGACTCCAGCTCCAAGGAAGACGACATGTCTACCCTTAGAAAACTAATGTCCAGGAGGGGCACACAGGCTCCCAAGAAGGGTGTAGTTGGGTCGCAACCCCCTCCCATTCTGCCACCACCCCCTCCTCCCACTGATCCTAAGATCCCTATCCCGGAGCCTAAGAAGAAGAGGAAGAACAAAGCCGAGGAGGCAGATATGGAGAGGCAAAAGAAGCTTAAGCAACAATAGCAACAACAGAAAGCAGGCAAGGGTAAGTAGCGTGCTTCCTCAGTAGAGAGCGGGGAAAGTCGTGACCTGGCTGAGGTACGCCGTACACAAGCCAACTGGTCTCCTGCGTTGAAGCTAGATGAGGCCCCCATTTCCTGCCAATCTAGCATTAGGGCGTTCCAGCAAGGACACGCTCACCACTTGGCTAACGCCTTGGAGCAACCTCTTCTCCTACTGAAGGATATGGAAGCTCTAGATAAAATGAGTCAGCCACATCTCTTTCTCTCCCTCAAAAGGGACCTGGCTTTGGTGAGTGTCTTCCAATTACCTCCATATTATTGCTGTAATCACATTTTAGCACAAATTTGTTCGCACGCATTTTGAATTAATCATAAATAATAATACATTTATTCGACATTTCAATTCAGGCCATACAAGAAGTCTTTACTGCAGAGAAATAGGTGGAAGACTCTTGGAAGAAGGCTACACCTGAACTTGAGGTCAGACTGGAGACCAAGAAGGCCTTAGGCCAAGCCCTTGTGGAGAATGAGAACCTAACTAAGCAGTTGGCAGAGGAGAAGAGGGAGAGAAATGGTGCCGAGGCCAGCCTTAAAATGATCAAAACTCAGGTGGAGGGGCAACGCAAACTTCTGCGTCAAAGGGACGAGGACCTGTCTAAAGCTCAACAAGAAAACTCTACCTTAAATAAAGAGCTCACCCAAGTGAAGGAAGAGGCTCGCAACCTCAAGGAAACTATGGAGGCTGCCAAGAAGGTTGCTTACAATGAAGGGGTCGAGGCGACAAAAGATCGACTGACGGAGGAGTTGGCAGAGTTATGCAGGGAGTATTGCCAACAAGTGTGGATAGAAGCCCTGAACGTAGCAGGGATTCCCACAACTTCCAAGATAAGGGAACCTAAGAATATTTGGCTTCCTCAGAACATCCAAGTGCTCGAAGAGCTTCCTCCTGTCGGACCTACCCTTGAGACAACGCCTTCAACGCATCCATCTATCATTCAAGAACCCATTTCAACTCCTAAAGAACCTGCTGGTTCTTACAAAGAGAAGGAACAAGGCGACGAAGCCGAGAAGCCTCTGAGCAAGGATGCAGAGCCCAATGTTCCTCCACCAGTGGCAAAGGACAAAGGGAAACAAGTCCAGACCTCATTCGAAGTGGAGCTAAAACAAACAAAGGAGGATAGCAAAGCAAAAGGGGCTGCCAGAACATCCAAGCAGGACCCCCCCACCAAGGCTTAAGGCTTAGGCCAGTTAGGACCCTTTTTCCTTATGTAATGAGTTTTTTGTATAGGAATTTTATTTTAACCCTTTTATTTTAGAATTTTATTTCCAATGTATCCATTGACAAAGATTAAAGAGAAGTTTGAAAGGTTGCTATTCAACTGGTTTCCAATCTTTAATAGGAAAATACTAATTCGTTTTACCTTAATGCATAATGAAGTCTTTACAACACCTCAAACATCAACAACCCCCCATAAAAGTACATTCATTTTATCAATCTTATTCATCAGCAGATAAATCATTCATCGAAACTGTAATATATGAAGTACAAAAACACACAGTCTGAGACTCAACTTAATATTTAGTTAGGGGCACAAAGTAAACCATCAAACTTACCATGGTTTATCGGTACGTCAATTTCCATGAGTCATGTAACCACAAGGCATGGTTTGTATTGGGTGCTTAGAATGATGGAACGAAGTGTTAATTTTTCCAAAGTAGAAGGTCCGAAGACCCGACATAACTAAGGTTCTGTTTAACATCTAACAAGATATCGATTTCCATGAGGTATGTGGTCCGAGGACCATGCATGACCAAGTTTCTTTTTGACATTTAGAATAGCGAATTGAAATGTTAATTTTTCCTAAAGTAAAAGGTTCGAGGACCCGACGTAACTAAAGTTCTGTTTAACATCTAACAAGATATCAATTTCTACGAGGTATGTGGTCTGAGGACCATGCATGACCAAGTTTCTATTTGACATTTAGAATAGCAAATTGAAATGTTAATTTCCCCCAAAGTAGAAGGTCCGAGGACCCGACGTAACTAAGGTTCTGTTTAACATCTACAAGATATCAATTTTCACGAGGTATGTGGTCCGAGGATCATGCATGACCAAGTTTTTGTTTGACATTTAGAATAGCAAATTGAAATGTTAATTTTTCCAAAGTAGAAGGTCCGAGGACCCGACGTAACTAAGGTTCTGTTTAACATCTAACAAGATATCAATTTCCACGAGATATGTGGTCCGAGGACCATGCATGACCAAGTTTCTGTTTGACATCTAGAATAGTGAATTGAAATGTTAATTTCCCCCAAAGTAGAAGGTTCGAGGACCCGACGTAACTAAAGTTCTGTTTAACATCTACAAGATATCACTTTCCATGAGGTATGTGGTCTGAGGACCATGCATAACCAAGTTTCTATTTGACATTTAGAATAGCGAATTGAATTGTTAATTTTCCCAAAGTAGAAGGTCCGAGGATCCGACGTAACTAAGATTCGGTTTAACATCTAACAAGATATCAATTTCCACGAGGTATGTGGTCTGAGGACTATGCATGACCAAGTTTCTGTTTGACATCTAGAATAGCGAATTGAAATATTACATAATGATAATTGAGCAACAAATGGCAGAAGTGCTTTCATTAATAGTAATACCTTCGTAGGTTATTTACATTCCAAGGGCGCTGTACAATTTTTTCATCTAGATCAGCTAAGCGATATGATCCTATGCCCGCTACAGAAGTAATTTGGTATGGTCCTTCCCAGGTTAGTGCTAACTTTCCCCACGCTGGATTCTTGGAAGTACCCATGACTTTCTTCAAGACCAAATCTCCAAGCACAAATGGCCTTAGTTTCACATGAGCATCATATACCCGTTTGAGCTTCTGCTGATAATAAGCCAATTGTACTATAGCGGCCTCTCGCCATTCCTCAACCAGATCCAGGCTTTTCTCTAGTAAGTCATCGTTATTTTCAGGGCTGAAAGAACTCGTCCTTAATGTCGGAAACCCAGATTCCAAAGGTATCACTGCCTCAACCCCGTAAGTCATGGAGAAGGGTGTTTCTCATGTGGATCTTCGCGGTGTAGTATGATGTGTCCACAAAACGTGTGGCAATTCTTCTACCCATCTACCCTTTGCATCATCCAGCCTCTTCTTAAATCCATTGACTATCACTTTGTTAACGGCCTCGGCCTGCCTATTTCCTTGAGGATAAGCTGCAGTGAAGTATCTATTTGTGATGCCTAAATCATTACAATACTTCTTGAAAACTTTATTATCAAATTGCACGCCATTATAAAAAATAAGTGTGTGAGGTACCCCAAATCTAGTGATAATGTTCTTCCAGATAAATTTCTTGGTATCTACATCCCTAATATTTGATAAAGGCTCAGTTTCAACCCACTTGGTGAAGTAATCAGTTCCCACGAGTAGCCACATTTTATTTCCCACAGCTCTTAGGAAAGGCCCAACTATATTCAGTCCCCATTGAGCGAATGGCCAGGGACTAGACAAAGGATTAAGGACACAACCAGGCTGATGGATGTTAGGTGCAAATCTCAAGCATTGGTCACATTTTCTCGCGTAGTCCTGAGCCTCTCTTTGCATATTGGGCCACCAATATCTCTGGGTCAGAGCTCTATGGGCTAAGGATCTCCCTCCAGTATGACTTCTGCAAATCCCCTCATGCAATTCTTCCTAAAGTGCCTCTGTCGCTTCAGGGTGTACACACAGCAGGTATGGTCCGAAAAAGGAGCGTTTATACAGCTTCTGATCCTTGGACAACCAGAATCGAGGTGCCTTTCGACAAATCTTATCTGCTTCAGACTTCTCCTCGGGCAACATATCGCTTTTTAGAAAAGAAACTACGGGGTCCATCCAGCTAGGTCCGAGTCTTACCTGATGGATACGGATGGCACTTGCAATTGTTAAAGCAGGCTTCAGCAAGTCTTCGACGATGATAATCCTAGGCAAGCCCTGAGCCGAGGATGTTGCCAGATTGGCCAATGAGTCTACATGTGTGATTCCACTTCGAGAGACATGCGTCAGGATGAAAGAATCAAACTTGGATTGTAAACATTTGACCTTAGCCAGGTATTCTTACATTCTCGGATCCCTTGCCTCTATGGTTCCTATCACCTGGCCCACGACTAACTGAGAATCTGAGGACATATGAACTGATTTTCCTCCCATTCTCTGAACCATACCCATACCAACTAAGACAACTTCATACTCAGCCTCGTTGTTAGTGGCCGAGAACGCCAATCTCCTCGATTTTTCAAAGGTGATTCCTTCAAGGGATACCAAAATAAGCTTGATACCTGACCCTCTCTGATTCGCCGCCCCGTCGACATATACTTTCCAGACCGGAAGCCCTTCACACATGACCATGCCAACTGATTTTTCATCCATGTGCGACTCTTTTGCGATTTCTTCTAATGAAGGTTCGGCGAATTCTACCACCAAATCAGCAAGGACCTGGCCCTTCACAGAGGTGCGAAGCATATATTTGATATCGAAAGCTCCCAAAATAGGTCCCCACTTGGCTACCCTCCCTAAGTAGTCAGCGCTTCGCAGTACCGACTTGAGAGGAAGTTAAGTCAAAACCACAACAGTGTGGGATTGGAAGTAATGAGGAAGCTTCCGTGTAGCATGAACTACGGCTAGAATCGCCTTCTCCAAAAGTAGATATCGCACTTCGGCTTCATTCAAAGATTTGCTAACATAGTAAATTGGTCTATGTACTCCGTTATCGCCCCGTATTAAAACCGGACTGACTGCATGGATAGCTACAGCTATGTATGCAAATAGGACTTCATCGATCTCTAGCCGAGACATGATGGGTGGCCGGGAAAGATACTCTTTAAGTTGATGAAAAGCCGAAGCACATTCCTCGGTTCATTCGAATCCTTTCCACTTATTCAGCAGCTAGAAAAAGGGCATGCACCTATCAGCGGACCGAGAGATAAACCTGCTGAGAGTAGCAGTCATCCCAGTCAACCTTTGAACTTCCTTTGGATTCTGAGGTGGTCGCAAGCCATGGATGGCCCAGACCTGTGCCAAATTTACCTCTATTCTTTTATGAGTCACAATATAGCCTAGGAACTTACCAGAGCCCACCCCAAAAGAGCACTTGAAGGCATTAAGGTGCAACTTGTACTTCTTAAGCGTTTGAAAGGTGTAATCCAAATCTTTCACATGCATGGGCACCGTCTTGCCCTTCACCACCATATCATCCACATATACCTCAATAGTCTTTCCAAGCTGCAACTCGAACATCTTGGTCATCATCCTTTGGTAAGTAGCCCCTGCATTTTTCAAACCGAACGGCATCACTTTATAGTGATAATTTCCCGTAGGAGTAATGAAGGTGATTTTCTCCTGGTCATCCAACGCTAAAGGTATTTGGTGATAGCCTTGGAAGGCATCCAAAAAACTCATCCGAGGATGCCCAACCGTGACGTCCACCAACTGATCGATGCGAGGCATTGGAAATAAGTCTTTGGGACAGGCTTTGTTTAGGTTTGTGAAGTCCACACATATTCTCCACTTCCCGCTCTTCTTTTTTACCACAACAGTATGCTCCAACCATTCTGGATAGAAAACTTCTTTAATAGCCCCAGCCCTTTTGAGCTTGAGCACCTCTTCCTTGACGGCCTCGGTATGTTCTTTGGAAGAACGTCGAGGTGGTTGCCTCTTGGGGACAACGGCAGGATTGACATTCAAATGATAGAAAATGAAGCTTGGGTCAACTCCTGGAGCCTCGTAAGGATCCCATGCAAATACATCAATATTGCTTTTCAAAAACATCACCAATTCCACCTTCTCTTGATGTGGTAGTCGTACCCCAACCTGAAAGAACCTTTCAGGGTCATCATCAATAAGAAATTTTTCCAATTCTTCACACGTTGCCTCCTCTGCTGTCACCGCACCCGACGCATCCAGAGTCATTAATTGCTATAAGTCTTCTACAGCCGAGGCCAAGGATTCTAGTTCGGCCTGATGCAGTATTGCAGCCGATATGCATTGCCTTGCTACTGGTTGACTCCCCAGAATCTCCTCAATTTTTCCTTCCGATGGGAACTTTACTTTGACATGTAAAGTTGAGGAAACAACACCCAGAGCATGCAGCCACAGTCTTGCAACGATGATCGTATATAGGGAATAAGCGTCAACCACGATGAAATCCACATCAACTGTTTTCGGACCTGACTGTACCGTCAAATGAATTTGTCCCTTTAGTATGACGGCCTTCCTTTCGAAACTTATCAGTGGTGAATCATAAGCCGTAAGATCCTCGAGCTTCAAATTGAGCCCCCTAAACAAATCAGGGTACATAATATCTGCACCACTACCCTGATCGACCATCACCCTCTTTACATCGTAGTTCCCTATCCTTAGAGTAACCACCAGGGCGTCATCATGCAGTTGGATGGTCCCAAATTTATCTTCGTCCGAGAAGCCCAAGATAGGCGGAGAAGCACCTTTAATTCTTTTTGGCCTAAAGCCAGACTCCTCGGTGAGAATATGTGATACGAACATCACTCTAGTAGGACAGGAACCGGTCCTGCCTAGAGCTGCAAGGATGACATTAATCATTTCCAAGGGGGGCCGAGACGAATTATTCCTCTCGTTAATCGAACCTAAATTGCTTCCTTGCCCACTGGGCTGATATAAATGTTGCTTCAACTTTCCTTTGCTGACCAGCTGTTCCAAATGATTCCAAAGTGTCTGGCAGTTCTCGGTAGTATAGCCTACATACTAATGGTATTGGCAAACAAGTTCTGATTTCACTTCGCAGGGTCCCCTGCCATCTTACTAGGCCACTTGAAATAGGGCTCCTTGCGGACTTTCTCCAATAATTGGTGTACTGGTTCTCGGAATACGGTCTTAACTACTTAAGGAGTGGCTGAACCAAATTGCCCAGAGAAATCTCTCCTCGGCCAGTTGTTACTGTACCTATCCGACCTGAAATCCCTCCTCTCCTGAGGGATAGCCTTTGCCTTTGCCTTACCCTTACCTTGTTGTTGGTCTTCCTCAACCCTTTTATACTCATCAATGCAATCCATAAGCTGACATACACTCCGCACGGGCTTCTTGGTCAAAGATTTCCTTAAATCGTGATCAGTTGGGAAGCCCACCTTGAAAGTGTTAATCGCCACTTCGTCTAAATCGCCGTCAATATCATTAAACATCTCCTAGTGTCTGTCAGAATACGTTTTCAAGGTCTCACCCTCCCTCATGGCCATAGATAACAATGAGTCCAATGGCCGAGGAACTCTGCTGCATGTAATGAATCGAGACGTGAATGCCTTAGTGAGTTCCATGAAAGAATCAACAGAATTCGCCTTCAGTCCATTAAACCATCTCATAGCAACAGGTCCCAGGCTAGAGGGAAAGACTTTGCACATCAAGGTCTCATTCTGATAGTATACCGCCATCCTCTGATTAAAATGACTCACATGCTCAACTGCGTCCGTCTTGCCATTATAAATGGTGAAGGTGGGCTAGGTGAACTGTCGTGGATGTTTTCCCTTCTCAATCCTACATGAGAAAAGGGACTTGGAGATCTTATGCAACGCCTTGCTCATAGTGTCATTTCCTAAGCCCTTGGAGGGAAACTTTTTATGCCTACAACCCGGAAGCTTATCCTTCTCGTAAGAGAAGGTTTCGCTAGGAGGAGTCCTGGACCTTGGACTGTAACTGCTTCCCTAGGAGCCCCCAGAGGAAAGATCAGAAAGAGGTGAGGCTCGCCTTCGTCTAACACGGCGTAATTTTTTCTTAAGGTGGTCAATCTCCTTCTGCATGGCCTTGGCGTCATCCTCATGGGTGGCTCTGCTTCAACCACGCGAATGGCTTGTACCGGGGTGTACCGTATGCACACTTCCCTCCCGATCCCTCTGACGCTCGAGACACTCAAAGTGATCTTCATGCTGGGATCCCTGAGATTCTGCACGATGTGAATCTAAGCCTGCCATAACGCTCCAATTCCTTCAGCACTAGGTCCCTATAGACGGCGCCAATTATAAGTGCACAATTTGTAACCGGTCCAATCACTAGGTGGACTCAGGCCCAAAGAGCCTTATACAATAAAAATTTGTAAAGTGTGGGCTGGAACCTAGACTGTGGATGTTGGACAAGGGAAAAACAGGTTAGATTACCGTTATCCGCATGTTTAGTAGATGAGAACAGTAAAGAATCTCTCCTCGGACGTAAGCCGAGGACAACTTATATTGCCTTTCTTTCCTTTAAGAATAATATTACAATTACAATTCAAGTATTCAATCCCCTCTTCCTTCTGCCCCCTTCTACCTTTTATATCTTTCTTCTTCTCTTGAATCCATCCTTTTCTTCCTTCCTTCTTCCACATGTATCCCCAACCTCCTCCCTAGATACTTGTCCCATCCAGCACCTTCTTTAAACCTCCAAATACCAGCTGGAAAGCTGAACCTCACTGCTCAGAGGTCATATACCCATTAATGCGGCCAAGGAGGTAGGTGCAGGGTCTTCAATGCAGCGATAGCAGCTTTTTCTCCTCTGATATTTCTCACACGTTCTTTTTTTTAACCACTGCGTGGATCACGCCTTTACCCAATAGATCTTCTGAAATTCTGTCTCTAAATCCCTTAATATGTCCCATAACCTTTATTGGGCCCGTCCGAAAAGGTACTCTTCCTCGAACGACTTGTCCACCTCTCGTAGTGTGCACTGGCTTGTGGGCCTCAAAAACTCTGCTCGGACAGACTTACACCACCAAATCAGGCCCAAGGCCCAAACAAACATTTTATCTACTTTACCCCCACAAATACTAATTTAGAAACTCCTAAAGTTTAAATTTTTTTTTAAAAAAAAATAGTTTTCATCCATGTTTCTCTCTTAGCCCTCCTCCACATATTGTAAAACTCCCGGTATTGAAAAAAAAAATTAAAAACTAAAAATCTAGCCACAAGCACACTTTATCCACAATTCTCCACTTTAAAAGAGTTATCAAAATCTATCCAATTTTTACTATTATTTAACGGGCTTGCCTTGTTTGGACCCCTATGTTTGGATGCCTAAAATAAAATTACTAATTTAAATACTCCTAAATTTTAGATATAAAAAAACAAAAATAAAAAATAGTTTTACATCCACGTTTCTATCCCTCCTCCACATATTGTAAATGAAAAAATTTAACTACAAAATTGGTTGTAACTTAAAACCACAACCTTATTCAATATATTTTTATTGGAGATGAATTTTGACAAATCCACCATTGGATTACATCTTCTTATTGTATCCTTCATACTTGCAAAATTTCTAGAAAATTAAAGATTAATAGCTATGACATCAATAAATTGTTTAAATTATAAGTTTTTGTAGTTTAAAATTATGCATAAAATATAAGTTTATAGATCATATAGTAAATAATATCTTATTAACACAAAATTTGACATGTGTATTAAAAGCATAAAGAACATGCAATTCAACGATTAGATTTTCAAGATATGAAGTAATGTTTATTTTATTGAGTAAGGTTATTGCTTTAAACTACAATCAATTTTGTAGCTAAAATTTGTTCTATCATAAAGCTCTTCGTAAAAAAAAATAATAAAAAAAATTAAAAAAGTAATGCTAGAATACAAACTTTTTTACAAAAAAATTACAAATTGTTAAAGTGATGAGTGGTTATTGGTAAATGAAAATATGATGTTAATGGTGGGTTTAGATAAAAATCAATAAGAAGTAAGTCACATCAATAGTTTGTAAATAGTTTGTAGTTGTAGCCCTACTCAACAAAAAGTCAATCACAAACACACGGTTTATCACTTTATCCACAAGTCTCCACTTTAAAAAGAGTTATCAAAATTTATCCCTCACCCCCCCCCCCCCCCCACCAAAAAAAAAAAAAGACCTCAAGTTTCAACATTATCTCCTTCTCAGAAAAAGTTTCAACATTATCAACAAAATTGGATAAGACAAATTAAAAAAAAAAAGGTGAAAATGAACTTTTAGTTTCTACATTTTTGGTCAATTCCTATTTTGGTCTCAAAATTGATTTCGTTACTAATGTCATCCCTAAAAAAATAAAATCGTTTTTAAAATGGTCCTTGCCGTTAGCCAATCAACGGAAAAATCCTACATGACTAACAGAATGCCTTACTTGCTGACATAGTGCTGACATGACTATTAAAATATTATTAAAAAAGATTATTTGGCATTTTTAAATGTCATGTCAGCATTTTAATATTTTTTTTTAAAGCCATGTCAAAAATTTTAAACATAAAATAAATTAAATTTAAGAAAAAGCCTTAAATCTAATTTAAATTTTTTTTTTTTACTTTTCATTATTTTTTCGTAAGAACATAACAGTTTGTTCTTCATGTTCTTCCTAAATCCAAGAGACAATCCTAGCAACCAAATCTAATCTCCATCAATGCCAGGAAACAAAAAATAAATCCAACAAACCAACCAATCTCCAGCAAACCCATAAAGTCATTAATTTCACATTCAAATTATCAAATTCCTATTCCAAATTCATCTTGATCATGAACATACAAGAACAACAAACCCATAATATTCAATCCCAAGAACAAAAGAATAGTAACCCAAAATATTCCAAAATTTGTACACAAATTCTTCTACAAAAATCAATTGTACACAAACACCAACCCAGATCTAGATGGTTTTTTTTTCTTTCTTTTTTTATGTTCTTATCAGGAGCAAATCTAGGTTTGGAGCAGATCCAATGGCGCCATTTTTGCCTCCTGAAACCAATAACACCATTTCACACCACCAACCACAACACCAAAACGACATAATCCACCTCCTCAGCCACTCATCAAACGACGCCATCCCGACCACGAAACGACTCCTCCGCCACCCCATATCGCCGTCGTCCTCATCAATCGAGTCTCGGCGGCTCGTGGTCGTGAGAGGTAGAGCTTGGAGTCTTCGGCCATGGGCTTATGGGTAGATTGAAGAGAGTGTTTTGTTTTATTTGGCCATGGGTGTTTGGGTTTTGGAGCTTGCTATCTTTAGCCATGGGTGTCTGGATATGGAGCAGATCAAAGAGAAATCAAAGAGATAGAGAGTGAGAGAACAATGGGTAGAGAGAGGGATTAAATTGATGCTGTGATGTTGGTGACTAAGAAAATTTGATGTTGGGTTGGGGAACTTGGGATTGGGGTTTGGTGCAGAGGATGGTGACAAAAAATTTTAAAACTGAGAATTGAGAAATTAAAATTTCAGTTTAAATCAAATTTGTATTTTCAGCTTAAATTAAAATTAAGAAATTAAAGGTTTGTTTTTTAATTTATTTTTTAATTTAGTTTAAATCCTCTGATCTGGCTTTTTTTTTATTAATTTAAATGTCAGATAATCTTTTTTAATAATATTTTAATGGCCACGTCAACGCCTTGTCAGCAAGCAGAGCATTCCGTTAGACATGTAAGATTTTTTTCGTTGGTTGGCTAACAGCAAAAACCATTTTAAAAATGATTTTCTTTTTTTAGGGATGACATTAGTAACGAAATCAATTTTGGAACCAAAATGGGAATTGACCCAAAATGTAGGGATCAAATGTGCATTTTCACCAATAATAGGCCAAAAACGGTTTGAACTTTGAACCTACGCCTTTTCAATTACCCAATTAATTAATTGTTTCTTTACTAAAGATTAGAAAACCAATTTCAAAATTTTTAAGAGATAAACTTATAAAATTATTTTTTTCTTTTTAATCAAAAAACTTATACAATTGTCACAAAAAATTAGATAGGTTTACCTTATAAAAATAAAGATTTATCCCAAACAAAAAAAAACAAAAAAAAAAAAAAACCCTCCCCACCAGGCTTCTTTTTTTTTCAAAATCAAATTTTATAAACAATACAATTTTGTGGACAACTCCATGTTCAAAAACCGTTATCACCTCTTCAAAAATATAACCGTTATCACCACTCTTCTTTTATTTTTCTTTAATTTGGAGAATTTTGAAGAGCAAGATCTATACTACATAATAATTTTTTTAGATACTTTTTTTCATATCATAAATAAAATCTCCACTCTTCATATTATTTTTACTTTTAATTGCTTACTTCAAACCATTGCTACTATTGTTACTATATGTCTATTACTAATCACATTTAACCTTAAATTTCTTCTAAACTATGTATTTCTTTTGGCGTAATTAAGATGCTCTTTTGTATATTTATTGTTAATTTGTCACACATATTTGATTTTAGTTTTAAAACATATTTCCCTTTTAGTTATCAAGTTTTGCTTCTTGAAAAAAAAAAAAAACTAACATAAGCCTTTTCTTTTATAATTAATTATTTTTACATTCTATTTCCCTTGGTGGTAATAATATTAATCTTCTTAATGGTATCAAGGATTCCCCTAAAAAATAGAAGAACCTCTAAGTATGCGCGTATATATGTTAAGTATCTAGCATATTTTTAATAAATAAATAATTTTTCAAAAGTTTAGGAAGTTAAAAGTTTCAATGAAGTAAAAATTATCTCATTACATTCTAAAAACATATATAAGACACTATATGATATATGAATTATTTAATTTTATATGAAAGGATAGTATCTACATAAACTCATGATATTAAAAAATCTAAGAAAGAAATTGAATTAAGACTTTTCCTATAATTTAGTTTATCTATCTCTCACAAAATAATTTTAAAAAGAAAACTATCTTTTCAAGCAAATAACAAACACATATATAACTACATGTGTGTATATATATTTGTGAGTTTTATACAATTTCATTTTAGTCCTAAAGGTCAGCCCCACAAGAAAATATTTTTGGGGTTTTAGATTGGTTTTTGGGTATTTGGGGTTTTAGATTATGGGCACTACCGAGCTCAACCGAACCCAAAATAGAAATGAAAAGACAATATATATTATACAATTGTTAATACATGTTATGGATACTAAAGGTGATATTAATTATGAGCTTATATGAAAGTGATGTAACTAAAATTATAATTTGTTATCTTAATAAGTTTGTGAAAATAGCTATGTCTTTAGTATTGATAATGATAAACTTTTTTTTTTTTTGTGGAGAAAACATGCTCATAATGAACTAAAATATTAATGTTGTGCAGATTTCCATTATATCCATAATATAATCTTATATTTTCAATTCATAAGAAGGTTTAAAAACATTCGAAGAACATATATTAGTGGATAGTTAGTTTTATATGTATATCTCTCGTATACTAGATTTGAAAACGGACAAAGTAATATCATTTTATGCAATATACTTTTTCTTAGACAAGAGCCTTTGCTTTCAAAAGCCCCAGAATCTAAGCGCCCATTTCGCCAGCCTATTAACTGTAACATAACCTTCACAACCCAACCAACAGAAACCAATATCAAAACGAGAAATTTGAGAGGTTAGATTCAAAATATCCTGCAATAACGGATCAATTTCCCAAGAGACATAAATCCACAACATTCTTGGCATCACTGAAAATGCATAAATCCATGGATAGAATTGCTACTAGTTGATAATTTTTTGTGTGTGTGTTTTTTTTTACTAATCGGAAAAAGGTTCCACTCTAATTCAAATGGGTCCATTTTATAATTTAAATTAAATATACAAATCTAAACGTACATTATACTGTTAAATATGAGAAAATCATAATTGTAAAATAGACTCCCTCCGTTTCTATCTTAGAAGGAAGATATATAATTAAACATCATTTAATTAGAAGGCCACTGATAAAAAAAAAAAAAATGTGTATTTTGGAACCAACATTCATGTAATTATTTATTTTGTTTCTACTTATAGCAAGTTATTATAATTTGACTTTCTAAGCATAGACTTTATAGTTTATACGAATATGCTACCTAAAGATTATGAACGTGTGGAATTTGCAACGCATACCATACATCATGTGCGTTGTAAAAAGCAAATTTTCTTATACAAGTTTTCTTTGCTTGCGAAGATTACAAATTTACAACTCAGAGGGCTTCGCTGTTCATGGATTTCATGTTTTCTAAGATAGCGATGGAAGCAAGGATATCTTAAAGGGTGTAGCTAGGTGAAAAATATATAAATATAATTAAAATTAATATTTTATACATTAAAAAATTAAATTTTTGTGCTTTGGCTCTCAAATTTAAGATATTTAAAACTCAAAAAGTATAAAACTTTCGAAGGAGCAAAAATTACATCATAAAATTAAAATAATGCTATGAGCATATTGAAGAGATAATGTAATATCCAATTCATTCTCAATTAAAATTAAGTATTCAATATCATACGAAAATTTTTCATTAGACTTCATACAATCTTATAGGAAACTTCTTATATTTAATTAGAAATTTTAATGTTGAAAAGACCAAAATAAAATTTGAATTAAGATGATCCCTATATGGTGTTGCTTTAGTCCGGTCCTTCAAGCAAAAGTTTCAAGTTTTGAGTTTTGACAAAATCCTTAAATCAAGTTTGTAAGTCTCAAAAAAAAAAAGTTTGTAGGTCCTTATGTAGGCCACAAGGCCCACAACTATTGGGTAATTCAGCCGCCTTACACAACGGCTAACTAATCACTTTGGAGTTTGAATTAATGACTCCAATCAACCCCACCCAAAAAAACAAAGGGGAAAAGTTTTTTTTTTTTTTTTGAAAGCAAGGGGAAAAGTATCTTGAGAACGAGCAAGGGGAAAAGTTAAAAGACGCATAAGGGTATTAGTAATATTTTTAAAAAATATATATATATGGAAAAAAAAAAAAGTAGTAGATTTTTTTCACGACTCTTTAAATTTTTGATGAAAATTGTGCTAAATTTTTTCTAAAATGATCCGTTAATAGATGAGAGATACTATGTTTACAATATTTTCACAAAAAATCATAGGTGGTAGGTTGTTATTTTTATTTATTTTTTTTGATTTGGTAAGTTGCTATTGATTGTTACTAAGTGAATAAAAATTATAATCAATAACAATTTATTATATATAATTTGTTGTGATAATATTGTAAACTGAACCCTTCTCTTAATAAATGTTATAAGAGCACCTAGTTAATGGGGCCAAACAAAAAAAATCAATAACTCACCGCCCATTGAAAGATTTTATAGGCTCCTAATGTAATGTAATGAGGTTGAGTTGGCAGGATAATTGGACAAGGGGTCTACAGGAGCCACATTGTCAATTTTGATTACCAAGAATGCGGTGTACGTAAAATTTAGAAGGGAATTTGGTCAAGAAATGATGATACTTTAATTCAAATTACCTCTTCTAATTGTTTTGTCTCTCAACCTCACATGCTTTAAGTTAAAGCAAGGCTTTCTTCAAAAGAAGTGCAGTGCACGGTATAATATATAGGTTAGGCCGAATTGAAAAGTGGGGGATTTTTTCAGAGGGCCCACGTCGAGATCCACCAGCTAATTCTCCTTTCTTGTTGGCCCACAATGACACAACAACACACCCTTAATCAAAAGTTGTTTTAGTGACGGTTTGGCATTGATGCAGTAGTACACAGTTTTAATGGTAAACTTTAATGTTAGGGGGTTATCAAAAAAAACTTTAATGTTAGGGTTTTTGCAATAAAGAAATAGGAGATAGAGTTTATAAAACTTGAGCTAAAATACAAAAGTCTCTCTTAAGGTTTGAGACAATCGCTCAATTGCAAAGATGAGATTTCAATTCTTATTTATGATTCTGTGAGGTGTTTATATCTGCCAAATTAACTATTAAGATTAAATTTCATTAGCTCTTATGAAAGAAAAAATCATGTGACTACATTAACAAGACTCACAAATTGATTCGTGATACTAGTCATGTAATGATCATGTGATTTTTCCATTCATAAAAACTAACAAAAGTTAGTCTTAGAAATCAATTTAGCATTTATGAAAATTTCAGAAAGAATTAAAACTAAGAGAATGTTTTTGCAACTGGCTCAAATTTCAAAGATGTTTTTGCATTTAGGCTTAAAATTTTAGTAGTATTCTAAGGGGTCTCAAAGATGTCTTTTACTATATAGAGTTTTGATTGAAAAACACCTTAGTATTTTCAGTGTTTGACAAAGTAGAGTTAATAGTACTTAAATTTTGGACTTATAAAGCATAAACAATGGATTCTGGATTTTTTTTTTTCCTTAAAAAGCTATAACAACTTTAGAGACCCCTTAAAACTCATTAGCAAAATTAACAAACGTTTGGGAATTTCAAGTAAAAGAGCTTTAACCCCAAGCTTAAAAAACTTTTCAATCCCTCTAAAAGCAAAGCCAAAGAAATCCTTATTCTATTAGATGAAAAATGAATAAACTAGCATATACCCTAACCCTAAACACAGTAAACAAACGTATTCTTAATGATGTATCCTATCGTTTTCTTTATGATTTCCACGTAAAGAAAGGAGCGGAAACTGAGGAATTCAACAAGTTGTAAACTATAAAGGAAGTCTTTTGGGAATTTTTTATTTCAACATAAAGCTCACCTAGAAAAATACAACTTTATAGTTTTTTCGTATAACATCGTTGTCATCATCCTTTTTATCATTATCTTAATTATGCTTCATTATGCCCAAAGTTATTCTAAATATTACATTTATACCAATGAGTTGACAAAGCAAGTGATCGAAGAAGATACCTTTCTCGGTAAATTGACAGGAACAACTAAAAATTGTTTGCCTATGCTTATTGGTAAATTTTTTAGTTCTCCAGTTTGAGATGGGGCTCCTACTTGGCCCTTCCAGCATTCAATCTATTCAGGACTAAAGTACATTTGGTACAAAGATCTAGTATTTGTCTTCTTTTATCTTTTATGTTTCTTTTCGTTTTCACAGTTACTTGCAAATTGGGGAAATAGGCCCTCACTTGATAGCAATAGGTAAGTAAGAACACCCGTTCAAACTTCTTCTTTTTTTTTCTTTTTTCTTTTTTGTGGAGAAAAACACCCATTCAAACTTTAGAGCTTTAAGTTGGCAAAGTTTTTGTGATAAAAAGGTTTGGCTGGAAAATTATTCAATTAGATTTGACTTACCTCCACTACTTTTTTAACTTGACATTTAGTTAGTTTCTTTTTTAGAGAGAATGGTGTGTTAATGAGCTTTAATCTCCACTAAAAATTAATTAATAGATGATATGACAGAATCTTATTAAAACAAAAGGAGATATTCAGTTAAAATAAGACTGAAGGTAAGTTAGACCTTTTCCAACCCAATCTTGTTGGATTGAGAAATTCTCAGTCCATCACATGTTTAAAAACCAATTCAACTCAATCCACATAAATCAAATTGGGTTGGGATAATTTGTCAAGTTGATGGGTTAAATGCACACCCTAATTGTAGGAGCAATTGCTTAACTACAATACCTTGAACCTAGTACTTTAAAGTTATTACTATTTATTTGTTAACAAAATTGATAAATAGTTTTCAGCCCGTAGTACTAAGAAATGATAAACGATGACATAATAAATATACATTTAATTTTCGTACTTGAATTTAGTTCACTTCTATTCATAGTTGTAGTAGTAGTTGCTATGCTCTCTCTCTCTCTCTCTCTCATGGGTGGACTTTTTTGAGTCATTTCAAGAAATACAATGGATATTTGTATTTCTATATCTATTCATTATTTTTATTAAAAGTTTGGAACAATTAAAAAGCTTACATTTAGAATTCCCATCTGAATGGTGTAGAGTTTGGAACAAGCTCTACACCATTCAGGTTACTAAGCTTTTACACCAATCCATGAATTTCCATATTGTTTTTGAGAGAAAAAAAAAACACAAATTTAAAGAGTTTTGTAGTAATTATATTTCTCACAAATTGACATGGAAATAATATATTGGTCTAATAATAAAAAATAATCATCATAAAAGTTGTATATTAAAATTCTAATGTATCTATTATTTAAAAAATAAAAATAAAAAATCTATATTTTATTATTTATGTATTACGAAAACAATATTATATTTAAACAAAATGAAGTACAAACTCTCACGTATTATTGCCTTTTGGAAAGATTCTAATAACCAAATCATAGATAGGAAGGTACCGTTGTCTGCAATTCTGCACGTAGAATAATGCTTTTCGCAATTAAATTTGATTATACTTAGAGACCATTGCTCGTGCTCACATAATTTTCAGAGCCACCAATAGATTACGAATTAGTCAATTATAGGCAATTACCAAGCCCACGTCTTGCATTTAGAGCTACCTTGCGCGTGTCCAACATGACTGCTAAGGTCGCATGGGTGTCACATGCAATGTGTTCCTCCTCAGTGGAACATCCTCAGCAATTGCACCCATCTCTTCTATTTATGACATCACAGATTCAGAATCCAAAGCCAATGCTATCCATTTGGATGATGAATCTTAAAACTATAATAGAAAAATTAGAATATGACAAGCAAATGCTGAGAGCAAATCTAGCAGCAGCTTATTTTTAGTTTTTACTTTATTTATTTAATGCAAATATATATAACCCGTGGAGAGAGATCTAATCCCAACTCTCTCTCTTGCGCACAATGTATTTTTACAATTTTTCTGTAATTTTGAAATTATATCTTATGATTGACTCTAATAAAAACAATATCAATAATAGGGTAATGTGAGAAAGGATTATGTTAATGAATGTCCTTAGAGCAATTATTAATAAACAATTTTAGGAAAGTTTTGATATCAATTTATGAGAAATATAAAAAGTCGTTAGAAAAATTAATTATTTTGTCATTTTCTAATAAAATATTTATAAAAATATTTTTTAAATCAATACTTTTAGCTTTAGAGCATCCATTAACTTTTCTCATGTGAAAATAATGTTATTTCATTAACAATGTTTTACCTTAGCCGTTGTCAAAAAGCTAAGACATTGTAGTTGCATTGCCTGGCCTATTTATTAAAGAGGATTAGGCTTCAAATCTCCCTCCTCATGTAATCATATAACTATTAAAAAAAAAAAACTATGTATGTAATTATTGGTTAAAAGTAAATACCAAAGTGAATCACTTTTGGGGGGGGGGGGGGGGGGTGAGTTATTATGAAGAAACAAACCCACACGAGCCTTTTTGGTGATTAGGTTGTCCACTTGTCTTAATCTGCGGAAATATTTGTCTCTTTAGCCAAACAATTCTTTGCTGTTATGGAGATTTTTAAAAATGGAAAAGGTTTTGTTGGATACTTGTTACAGCAAAAATAGATATACGTGTTTAATGGTCATGTGCAATACACATTATCAAGTGGATTTTAGACATTTGTTTTTCTTTTTTTCACGGTTACATATCCCTGTACGCAGCAAAACATTTTATTTAAAAAAAAATTTTAAGTAATGCTATAGTTATAAATTATTTTACAAATTGCTAATATAGGAAATTCTCGCTGATTATGATCTGCGCTTACCACTAATATAATTTTTTTTACTTATTAATAACCCCTCACTATATTAATAATTTGTAAAAAATGTAGTAAAATAGTGTAAAATTTTAACATTTTTCCTTTTATTTTTAGCGTTTGACGGTTCACAACGTCTCGCTTCAATGCCGTCAGGGCATTTGTTGCTTCCTTTAACTGGCAGGCAAATCAAAATGCGGAGATACTTTCAGATTATTAACAACGACTTGTCACCGAGAAAGTAGGGGATATTTATTACCAAATTGAGATGCATATATCCAGTGGAATCTTGTGTTTAAAATTTTCCGAGCTAAGCCGCTTGTAGGGCTCAGAATTCCATTAATGCTTTTCATTTTGTTTCGGTGAAAATTGATTTATGTTTTTATTTATTTATTTTATAATTTGACATTTACAATAATGTAAATGTGAATGAGGATTTGATCTTGAGTTTTTCTTAGAAATGAGAGCAGTCAATGTCATTGAACTATAATTCTTTTCTTTTCTTTTTTTCTCCCTTTTAGGTGTGTATATTTAGAATAACAGAATAAGTAAGTTTTAGTGAAAATTACTTTTTTTTTTTGGTAGTCAAATATGTGTATACTTGGAATGGTGGAATAAGTGAGTTTTAGTGGATATTTTTTTTAGTGGATATATTCCATGATATTTTTAGTGGAATAAGTGAGTTTTAGTGGATATCTTCCATGATATATATATATATTTTTTGATGAAATATTTCCAATGGGGAACTAACTCCAATATCGTCCATAGAGGTCGTCTAGGGAAAGACCAATAAAGCAAAGGTTGTAAGAACCTCGTCCATTGCAAGCTCGTCCATGCTAGAAGGTGCTTGGACGAGCTTTGCGTGTTCGGGTTCCACGAAATCACACCGTGCCGTCCAAAGGAATCATAAACCTCGTCCATGATAAGGTCGTCCATAAAGGAACGACCTCCCGTAGGAACGAGATATGTTCGTCCAGAGGGTTTCTGAACGAGCCTTTGACACTTGAGAAAATTCCTAGATATATACAACAATTCTGTATCACACGTATAACTTCCAACAACCGTTATGTGAGAAAAATGTAACTCTTAAACAGTTGAGGAAGTTATCCCTGAACCCTAACACCTCCTCGAATCCAAGGAAGATTACAAGTCTAATAACTGTTCTTAGGACACTATATAAACACTTCTTCAGACAAAACAAAGGTACATTTTTACATTTCCTAAAAAGTTGGAACTCCAAAATTATAGAGAGAAAACTAACTTTGTCATCGGAGGGTTCTTGGTCGGCAACTCCGGTCACCTTTGATCGTTTTTTTTTTTTTTTTTTTTTTTCCAGATCACTGAGATAGCAAGTAGTCCATTCAAGTTTGAAGTATCCAACCTACTGATTTTCTTCGCATTATCAATATTATATACTACTAAATAGGCAACCACAAATATTCTAAATACTACCCCCCCAAAAAAAAAAAACTTCCAACAGTAAGTTCTCCATTTCGCATTCTCTATTTCTCCATAGATTGACTGTTAAAGTTGTAAATGAGTTGAGCTAAGTTGAATATTAAATTTATGATTGTTTATGTACATTTATTTCAAACATGAGTCGAGATTGTTCACATGCTCAAGAGCTCGTTCATAATCAGAGATTAAACTAGGATTTAAACTTAGAGGGCAATGTACAAACAATTTTTTTATTTTTTTTGTTTTGTTTTGTTTAATGTAAACTAGTCAATGCTACTAAAAAAGATAAAGTTTCAACTAGCTTGGGCCAAACGGTGCAACCAGCTTGGTTGGTTGATCTACAGATCAACAATAAAAAGAAGGTCAAGTTTCAACCATTCACAAATCTCTGCACATAAAGTAGCAATCAACCATTCATAGAATTAATTTTATTTATTGAGTTAAAAATATACTCGTAAGAACTAGGAATGACAATGGGGCAAGTAAGAGGCAGGTTTTCTATTCTCCACCCTCACCCCACTCTTACTTCAAGGTGAGTTTTTCTCGCCTTGTTCTAGCGGATCACAGCGGCTACGAGTATCCATACTGCCACACTCAATACATATCACACGCTCAAGTAGGTGAGCCTAATCCCTCGTATCCTTGCACAACGCTACTCATAGTGTTTTTTTAATTATTAGAGTGTGTTTGGATAAGACTAGTTATATTTTGTTTAAAAACTAAATTTTATAAAAGTACAATCATAAATCATACTCAGAAAACCAAAGTTTTAAAAAAATTATACATAAACTAACAAAGAAAAGAAATGGATATTCTAAACGAACTATAATAAATAAATAAAGAGAAATGTTAATGAATGCCTTAAGGATAGAGAAATTATTAAGTCCACTATTAGGACTGTTGACGTGGTCCTCCCTGACCTCTTAACTAATAAAATGCTGTTATTTATGCAAATATAATATCATTTGGTAATTTTTATTTTTTATTTTTTATTTATTGTGTTGATTAGGAAGTCATACATACATTTGCATAGATGACACCATCTCATTGGTCAGGGAAGACCACATCAACATTCCTCTCAATGTAAATAATAATTTCTCTTATGGATATTTGTTAGTGAACCATTTTTAAAAAGTTTTGATGGGACAAGAAAAAAAGCAATTAATATTTTAACAGTTTTTTCTATTTTTCATAAAAGCTGTATCAAATTTTTTTTTAAAATAGTTAGTTAACAATTGGTCAAGACACTTGTTAACATAATTCATAAATAAATAAGACAAAAAAAATGATAAAAAAAAGGCAACCAAGTTTTAACCGTGACCAAACAGAGCCTTACATTTGTGACTATGCCTTTTTGCAATTGACACGATAAGATTCGAACATATATCTAATTTTAAACGTATATCCTCGTCGTAGCGTGCCGAGTGCACTGTACACAAACAATATCCCTCCAATAAACGTTTCACATTTCACTTCCTGACCCAAACTGACCCACTCGGGCCAACCGGCCGCCCCCCTTTACAATTGGCACATGTTGAAGCCTGACTCTGAACTGAAGCAACTCGTCGTCACATTCACACTCAACAGAGGGGAACCGACACACCCGAAAATTATCAATAACCCCGAGGGCATATTAGTCTATCTATCCACCAAATTTAAAATGTCCGTTTAATACTTAAAAAATAAAAATAGAAAATAATCTACCAATTATAATTGACATCATTTCTCTTTCACACAAAGTAATAAATTTATTTCAACAACAACAACAACAACAACAAGGCTTTGTACTCATTGCATTTCACAGAGAGAGGCACTGAGAGAGAGGTAAAGAAAGAAAGAGACATTGAACCTTTCCATTACGATCAAATTAGGGTTTTGCTTTCTTCATTTCTTCGCTTCGGATCTGATCGCAACTCTATCAAATTCTCAACCCACAGATCGATTCGATCGCGTATTCGTATATTCACCCCCCCCCCCCCCCCCCCCAAAAAAAACAAAAAACTGGTACGCATGCTTCAAGTTTTTTTGTTTCACTCCATTTTGTTAATTTTGTACGAGTTTTAAAGCTCCGAGTTGAAAATCTGGTTTCATTGAGTTGCAGATTCCTTGGATTTGAGTCACATTTTCCAGTAATCACTTTTCATGTTCCACTTTGAATTCGAATTTTCCCCTCCTTGTGAGTACCTCTTTGTTTCTTTTTTTGATAAATGTAATTTCAGATCACTGTCTTTATAAGAGTTCCTTGTCCTGGATTTGAAATTGCGTTGCGATTTTATTTTTTTATTTTATTAAATTTTGATGGAGGATTTTTGCGTGTGAAGCGGTTGTTCGATAGATCTTGAAAATTGGCTCCTCAAAGGCGATCGCAGCGCCACATGGGCGGCCAGATGCAGCAGAGCAATGCTGCTGCAGCGGCGGCCACGACGGCTTTATACGATCATGCCGGTGCGGGAGGCAGTGGTGGCAGTGATGCCGGCAGCGATGCGGTCATGGCACGGTGGCTTCAGTCCGCTGGGTTGCAGCATCTGGCCTCTCCCTTGGCCTCCACCGGCATCGATCACCGCCTCCTCCCCAACCTCCTCATGCAGGTAAGTAACCTTTTTCTTTGGCTGGTGTCTTTATGTTTTAGCTTATTGATCGCTATATATCTGGTTAATTGGTTGATCAAGTTGCAAATTGAGTTTGGACGGTCCTTTTGATAACCCTTTTAGGTGTTTAGCATTGGAGAAATAAGTACATTGCTACATGGTTGCGTTTCTGGTCATTTCTATCACCCATTTTGGCTTTTCCTATTAGGGTTTATGACAGTTTAATTTCCCTTTTGTTATTGCTCAAAAACATAATGCATATATTTGCCGCTCATTAAACTGCTTAGCCTGTCACGGGTAAATGCCCCTAGATGCAACTGGTTCTGATGGGTGAGGTTAGTTGCTGGTAGGTTTTATTAGCTAGAGGCAAGTCTGAAGGGTGAAGTGCCCTTCTTTAGAAAGGTTCCTACGATATCAAAACACACACTCACATAATGCATATATTTGGGTATGGTATTTTTGCAACATTCTAGGAATATTATTTATTTATGCTTTCGGAAGAAGTTTGTGTCGACTGCTAGTCTGGTCAGCCACTCAGTGGTTTAGAGTTTTAGGCATGATCAGTTTGATCATTTGTTATGTCTATTGACCTGCGAAGTATTTTTCTTTTGGGATCAATGGTGGTACTGTCAAATGCTGTTTCTTCTATGTACATGAATGTGATTAAAGTTTGAGGATTGACAAGGAAGCATGTGATATTGTCGAAGGGTTATGGAGCACAGTCTGCTGAAGAGAAACAGAGGCTTTTTAAGTTGATGAGAAACCTCAATTTTAATGGGGAGTCTGGGTCTGATCTGTATACGCCTACCGCCCAATCCTCGGGAGGAGCGGCTGTATCAGAGGGGTTTTATTCTCCAGAGTTCAGGGGTGATTTTGGAGCTGGGCTTTTGGATCTTCATGCCATGGATGATACAGAGCTTTTATCTGAGGTATGTCCCTGTATAAGTTGTTGTGTCCAACTGGGCAGGAAGCTTATACATTAACTGGTTATATGAAATGTGTTATGATAAAATCAGTGTATTTTTTACTTTAGTACCTACTGTTAAAAGGACTAGGGTTGAAAACCATGGAATGACTATAGGTCGTGTTGATTAAATGTCTTTCGGTCTTTCCACTTTTTATGTTATTTCCATACAGTAATATATGCTCATCTTACTGTCCATTTATTAGTGAAGGAGAAAACCAGTAAGAAAGAAGAATTTAGACTGTTTTGGGGTTTAATCATTTTAGCTGTATTATAATTATACTATTCATATGTAAGGGTAGTGCTGCAGTTAGGATGAGTTATTTGACCTTTCTTGGGCTGAGAATATTTTCTTAACTTTATTAATAATTTTAAGAAGTATATAAGTCAATTGGGATGTCAAATATGTTTCGTAATTATTGTAATTGTAGGGAATAGCGCTTCTTGGCTTTATTAATAATTTTTGGGTAGGATTCGCTCAAGAATTTTTGTATCTGCCGATATTTTTTTATGTTTGTTGAAAATCGTGGATGGGAGAAGCTATAAACTTCATTGAATTCAGAAGTATTATGCTGAAGAAGAATGATACTCTGTTTTTCTTTTCATTTCAGATACTTCTTAGTTTTATCTCTCTGGTTATTATATTATCTGTCAGTCACGTTATGATCTTTATATCAATTTTAAGGGATTTAATTCTAGACTCTTTTACATTTCATTTATAGTTTATTTTTTGTCTCATAAGAAGTTTAGGTTTATTTTTTCTGTGCTGAAAATATGTTTTTTATTTTTCCCTTTTCTAATAGATTGTCGTTCATCAGCATGTTATTTCAGAACCTTTTGAGCCATCACCCTTTATGCCTGGTGGTCCAAGAACATTTGATGATGATTTTGGTGTGACAAGTGGTGGACAGCTAAGAGGGCAATCAGATGCAGATGCATCAGTTCCATTACCTATAAATGAAAAAGAGACGACAAAGGAAAACAACGTGGCAAAGATAAAAGTTGTGGTATGTTGGTCATACGAGTAGCAGGTTGCTCTGTTTGTCTCTGCCTCTCTGCATATGTTATGTGCCAAAAGGCAACTTTGATTATTAGATCATCATTTACAAAGGGAGTATGATAATTGTACAAGGGATTTTGGCTCCGTTTATTTAATATGTAAATTAGTTATTGCACATGGCTGACCCTAGTCTATTGAGGATTCATAATCCTCCCAAAATTTTGGACTAGAATTGATTGTTGATGATGTATGTCCAATATATTCCCTTTTATATCTATTATGCAAGAAAACAAATTTTGAGATGCCTCCTGGGTGATATTGTCTCTCTACATAAACACTTTTCATAAAAAAATTTCCCTATTTAATATAAGTAGTAGTTTGCCTACACATTTGCTTACAATATTACTTAAAATTAGGATCCAGACACCTAGGTTTGAACAAGTGCGGTAATTGTTAGATTTTTTTTTTGAGGACTTGCAAAATTATCTATATATTAATAAATGTGTATCACATACTGATACACGGTCCCTTCTTTTTGATATATACTGCTAACGATGTTGCCTTCCCTTTTTTCTTTTGGTTGACCATGCGGTTCTTGCATATGCATGCAATTTGCATAAAGGGATATTTTGTAATATTTTCTTTTCCCAGTAGTCCTGAAATTGTTGTATTATAATGCATAACTTAGGTACGAAAAAGACCTCTGAACAAGAAAGAGCTTTCTCGGAAGGAGGAGGACATAGTAAATGTTTATGACAGTGCTTATTTGACTGTCCATGAGCCCAAACTGAAGGTATTTTTCTCCATTATCACAAAGCACCACTATATTTTAGTTTTTATTTTTTGTTTTGGATAAGTACCTTTATATTTTAGTTTTTGCTGAAATTGATTTTGAAATTGTATTGATGCTGTTGATGAGTTTTCTTTTCCCCTCTCTTTTGTCTCGTGTTGAGTAAACATTTTTTTTTTCTTTTTGCTGTTAAAGGTGGACTTGACTGCATATGTGGAGAAGCACGAGTTTTGTTTTGATGCTGTTCTCAATGAGCATGTCACCAATGATGAGGTAATGGTTCTGATACTACATATTGAAGTTTCCACCTACTGCTGCTCTGGTATACTTGACAGTGTAGAATTTTTCTTAATATCTTGATAAAATATTTCTCTGATGTTTATGATATTGTTATGCTTGGGTTTGATGGTCGAGGCATTTTTTGTTTAATGTAAGACTGATTATTTGATTGTTGATATTTGGATCAGAATATGACTTCTTTGCATGGTATTTGAGACAGGTTTACCGGGTTACTGTTGAACCAATCATTCCTACCATATTTGAGCGAGCAAAGGCTACATGTTTTGCTTATGGTCAGACAGGTGTGTGGAGATTCTGATCTCCCTTTCTATGACAAAAAGCTTATTATGTTATCATCTGTTATCTATAAATTCTGCTGAATCACATGATGTGTTCAGAATGTTGGAAATCTGAATGCATAACAATGTCTTCATAAAGTAAATTTTAATGTTGTAAACCAAAATTTAAGTAGAGCGAGAATAAGCAGGATTTTTTTTTTGTTGGCAATTTGTGAAGGAAGTGGTAAAATATTTTACATCCAACAAAAAAATCCGTTTGAAACAGTTGGGCCTTCATATCTAATTTGGGGTTCCCCACATTCTATAATTTTTTTGGCTGAAACAATCGGAGCCCTTTAGACTTATAAAAGGCCCTGTCAAAGGGAAACCGAAGTAACAGATTTCAGTTTAATCATTTCATAACTAGGTGTAAATAACAATGCTTAAGGCATTATTTAAAGAATATATTTTTAAATTATATTCTATTGCAAATTAGAATTTAGTGCCAAAAGCATTGTCTCAATGGCACGCTGCCCGGTCTCCCTCATGGGGAGAACCTGGGTTTAAATCCCCCATCCCCACTTATTGTAAGGAGAAAAAAAGGTGTCTTGAAGAGATGGTTGTTTAAGATTTGGAAGTGAAGTTGTAAAAGGTGGTAAGCTGCAAATACCAAAATTGGAAACCTTGAAATGCTTCACACGTTGTTTATTCTGCATTTTTAAGTTTATACAGTGGAAAAGAAAGATAAACGAAAATGTTTCCCATGGTCAATGGAAAACAATCTCAATAAAGAGGAAATGCTTCTGTTTCTTAAAAGCAGAAAGCATTTTCTGCAATGTTGCATGATTAACAAACACCACAATATACTCAAAAAAAAAAAAAAAAAACCCAACGGTAACTTTTGTTTCTTTGCCCCCCCTTTCTCCCTTGATTGACTAGTGACCAACTTTTGAGTTGACTTTTTTCTAAATGTCCTTTTTAACTTAAACCAACTGCTTTCCCACTTAATTTTCTGTGTAGATTTCAATTGAGTGTCTATTTTTCCTTTTGAGGCTCTCAAATGGCTAAAAAAACCTGTCAGGGCGTTGCCTAGTGGTTGGAGGCTTTGGATGAGTTGGAGACCTAGATATCCTGGGTTTAATCCCCACTAGGAGTTCTACTGGATTACTTGATACATATTTTTGGTGGGTGGGGTCGTGTATTCATGGTTTCCTATTTGGGGTTTGTTTTCGTGAATGAAAGTTTTGTTCATGAGATTATTTGGAATTATGATTTTCCGAGCTAGCCAAACAACATAAAATGTTATTTGGCTCATTTTAGGAGCCCACCAAATCCATGAAAATGAGCCAATTTCCCAGAAAGTGAGTCATTTTACAAAAAAACATTTTTCCATCAAAAGGAATAGAGTGTTAATTCTGGTTGTGTTGGAAGCTATTTGTTTGTTCATAGCACTGAATTAATTTTGGGTGGAGCATCATGAACAATTATTAACATTCTATATCTATCTATCTATCTAATCCTGACCTATTGTAGAATTTTTTTGGTCTGTTCTTTCTTGCTAATGCTGGTGGTTTGGACCAAGGTCTACTAGTTTGAATTATTGAATTTATACCCAAATATCTTTATTTCAGGTAGTGGTAAGACCTTCACAATGCAACCATTGCCTCTCAGGGCTGCAGAAGACCTTGTTAGATTGTTACATCAGCCATTCTACCGTAATCAGAGATTCAAATTGTGGCTTAGCTATTTCGAGATATATGGCGGAAAACTCTTTGATCTTCTGAGTGATAGAAAGTTAGTATATCTTATTGCATTTTTGCTTTTCATTTATTATTTTGCTTCTTCTTTTTTGGCTTCAGAACTTTTATGTTTTTGATTTAATAGAGTAATTATGGGAGATTTACAGTAATGTGTGTATCAAGTGTCCTTGTTTTGTAAAATTAACTGTTTTCTTTGGGGCTTGTTTGGATTGAAGGGGAGAGAAGGGGAGTAGAGTAGAGTTGGCCGGAAATTAGGCTAATTTCCGGCCAACTCTACTCTACTTCCCCTCCTTCATCCTCAATCCAAACAAGCCATTAGTTTGCCTATTTACTTGCAAAAGTTTAAGGTGTATGACTTGGTTAAGGGCAGTGTGCGAAGGATTCATTTTTTCTAGTCTTATTAGGAGTTTGTGGACAATCATGTTGCATTGCTTCCAAGCATCTCTAATCACCATAATTACCAACAAGCATCATGTGTCGTGCTTCAAGTTCTTATTTTCTTTTTGTAAATGTGTATGTTACTTGTTTGTGTTAATGGTCAATACTTGCAACTATATGCTACTTGGAGGGTTGGATCTGGATGATGAATTATTTTGAAATTTCATCTCGAGTACCTACAAGCATAGTGCTTCCCATGTTAAGCATTCATGTTTTTTTTTTGGTTGGATTGAAATGCACGTATCATATATGTGAATTATAAGCACATACGTATCTTGCCATCAAAATTAAGCATGTATGTATCTAATATTAATGTATCCATTTGCTGCACTGTGGATAGCATACATGTTAACACTAATGCATGTATTTGTTGCTAAATGATTGAGTTCATTGTTGCCCAATAGGAAACTCTTTATGAGGGAAGACTCGAGGCAACAAGTTTGCATTGTCGGACTGCAAGAATTTGAAGTTTCAGATGTACAAATTGTTAAAGAGTTTATTGAGAGGGGAAATGCTGCAAGAAGCACTGGGTCCACTGGTGCCAATGAGGAATCTTCTAGGTCACATGCTATCTTACAACTTGTTGTTAAGAAGCATGGTGAGATAAAAGATGCCAAACGTAGCAATGATGGAAATGAGTCTAAAACTGGGAAAGTTGTTGGGAAGATTTCTTTCATTGATCTTGCTGGTAGTGAAAGAGGTGCTGACACTACTGACAATGACCGACAGACAAGGTAATGTATGTGGATCTCTGCTTCCCTGGAAATTGGGCAGAGATCCAATTCTTCCATAATCTTTGTGCATAAACATATAAAATATATAATTTTTCTGCTTCTACCTCCTTTGAAGGGAGTAATTGTTATGGCTTCTTTTAATAATGTCAGTATTTTTTATATATACTTAAATACACTTTTGGCCCTTAGAGTTTGGTGCTGTTTTTATATTGGCCCTTTATGTTTCTCAATTTTCATTTTGTCCCTTCATGTGTGATTCAATTTTCATTTTGGACCTTTACGTCTCATTTTGTTCCATTTAATTCTTGTCGACATTTGTTGTATATCATATTTACAATTTAAAACTCATGTCATAAGAATTGATAGAGAATTCCATTTTTTTTATAAAATTGATGTAAGAAAGAACCCAACTATTGGAGAAACTAAATTAGCTCAGATGGAAGATTGTATGAACCAGAGGCTAGGCAATGGCTTTTAAAGCATTGAGAAGTGTAGGATTATGTAGTCAACTAGGTAAAATTGGTGTGGCTACTAATAGAATCTAAGCATTTTATATTCTTTCAGGTCTGAAACAGTTTTGCTTAGATTTAACTTGGGATTTGAATTAGGGTGCCCTTATTCTATCAAATTTGAAACCTGGTGGATGCTGCTGTTTTTACAGTTATCCTGTATCTTTGGCAATGCTAGATCACTGGGTGGGTAGAAGCCCTGCCCAAGCTCAAATTTAAGATCTTATCTGGCAATGACCAACTAATCTTGTTGGGTATGAGGTGTTGGACTCAGGGTGTTGGTCTAGTCATTGGAGGTGTCAGTTCTTCACTTATGATGTGTTTATCTACTGCACTGCGTACTGGGTGATAATTTGGCCTCTGTTTTCTCTTTTCAATCAATTTGACTAAATTTGAGTAACTGGTCTCACATTTGACCCTAAAGTTTGCCTCTAATTTTGCTGACTTTGCAATACTGTGTTGTTTTCATAGGGTTGATGTAAACAGGTTTTTTCCTAGTTAGACATTACTTCTTCTCTCTTTTATTTATTTTTTTAAAATTAAAAAAAAAAAACTGTTCTGTGATATTTTTGGACTGTTGTTGTGTTGCTGTGGAATTGACATAATAATGCAATTTTCTGATTTTTTTTGTGGCATTTCAGGATTGAGGGAGCAGAAATTAACAAGAGTCTTTTGGCTCTCAAGGAGTGCATTCGTGCTCTAGACAATGACCAGATCCATATTCCTTTTCGTGGGAGCAAACTTACAGAGGTGCTTCGTGACTCCTTTGTTGGCAATTCGAGGACTGTTATGATCTCTTGCATTTCCCCAAATGCAGGTTCATGTGAGCATACCCTCAATACTTTGCGATATGCAGACCGGTATGCCTTTTACCATTATGAGTTTAAATTGAAATACCTCAGTTTCAGGGGACTGTTATCTTTTGCAACGTTGATTGAAGTATGACTTTTAAATGAATAGGGTTAAAAGTCTCTCCAAAAGTGGAAATGCGAGAAAGGATCAGGCTATCAATTTATTACCATCAATTAATAAAGATGTTTTACCAGCATCATCTTTGCCGGTGTCTGTTGAATCAGAGGATGTTTTTGAACAGCGTCAGGAGGTGAAAGTAGCTGATACGGGTAGAAGGGTTTTGGAAAAGGAAAATCTCTCATACAATCCTACTGTGGATTATAGTAAACAGCCCTCCAGTTTCTCATCAAGTTACCCCTTAAATGGGCGAGAGGAAAAAGGGGTGGCTTCTGGCTCAATGGATAGGGAGAGATACGAAATAAAAAATTCTTATGGTGATTCTACTATTCCAAAGACATACTCCTCTTATCCCCAAAACTTAGTTGACACAGAAGAGAAAGTGCAAAAAGTGTCACCACCTCGCAGAAAAGTGTCTAGGGAAGAAAAATCAGAGAAGCTGGGGAATTGGCTGAGAAAAGATTCTAGTGGATCGGATATTTCCACCACAAGCACCAAGCAACAGAATACAGGCAATTACAACACAAATAATGTTGGATCCCGGCAATATGAACCTGAACCTCCACCTGATGGAAATATTAATGCTATACTTGAGGTTGGTTATCTATTAGCCCTGTTCTTTCAAACAAATTTGTAATTGTTTTAGAGATTCCTTTGTGCCTAATGTTTATCTCATATGATATTTTCACTGCTTTAGGAAGAAGAGGCCTTGATTGCTGCTCATAGAAAAGAAATCGAGGACACAATGGACATTGTCCGTGAAGTAAGTGAAAAATTAATTAGTTGACAGTTTCTAACTTTGGAGTTGCTTTAATTATATAGGTTAATTACTGCTTAGGTCTTTTTTATACTTATAGTTTCTTAGTCGCCGCAGCATATGAATTGCTTCACTTGGATTTTTTTGGTCTAATTATATATAGTTTTCTGATATGTTTAGAATCATTACATTTTTTACTTTCTATGAACCTCAGAAAAAGACAGTATTTATCCGAATCATTTTAATATTAGTTCTTCTACCATACCACCTATGAAACTGAAGTAAATTAAAGTGTGAAATTCCCCAAAATTGGTTTCAGTTACATATCTTCAACTCGTTTTGGAATTATTTGTTTTATGCCTAAAAAGTTATCCACTGATCTGAGTCTGGAATTGATCCTGTATGTTTCTGGATTCTAGGAAATGAAGCTGCTGGCAGAAGTGGACCAACCAGGCAGCCTTATAGACAACTATGTGACCCAATTGAGCTTTGTGCTTTCTCGCAAGGCAGCAGGTCTGGTTAGTCTTCAATCTCGCCTTGCAAGGTTTCAACACCGGTTGAAAGAACAGGAGATACTTAGTCGGAAAAGAGTACCTCGCTAAGGCACCTTTTTTGTATCTTTGAACATATCCTGTCATGTAATTTCCTTCTCTCATATTTTTGCAGTGTTCTTTTGCCAATGTTGAACGGTTCTGTGTATTCAATGTATATGGACCTTCTCTGGTTACAATATATAGTTTTTGTCTTCCTCTCACAGTCAATGCATGAGCTGGGTGAAGGTACTTGCCCAAAAAAAAAAAAAAAAGACGAAAAAAGATATGAGGCACTGCACAGCTAAACTAAATCTGAGGGCTATGGTTGGTGTTGCATCTGAACTCTTGGCTTGAACATTGGGGTTTCATGTCTGTAATCAAAGATTGTGGTGTTGTCAATTGTATTGTTTAGATGAGTCTGATGTGTTTCTCAGATTTCAAGGGTTTGTGGACTTCGGCTGTTGAATTTATATTCAGGAAAAGAAAAGAAGAGGGGGGAAAAAAAAAGATGAAAAAAATACTTTATTATTTCCATAATTTTCTGAAATTTTCCTTTTTTACAACCTCTTTTTTTTTTGAATTATTCCCACCACCTACTTCTGTGTTTGTTATGTAGCTTTCTGGTTTCTGGTTGAAGATTGGTCCTGATATAATTGGTTCGTAATATTGATTCAGGGTGATTATTTGATTAGGGCTCTACTTGACTTACCGATTTATAATAGTTGGCGTTTTATACTCTATTATGATAATTATATTGAAAAGCTTACAGTGAAGTATGGGCTAGGATGGGGTTTAAAGTTTAATGACGAAATTTATTAAGTACTTTTAGTCTAATACATTAGACCCCATGAATTTCACATATAGCTGCTGAAGGTACTAAAAAATCAACCCTTTAATTAAGGATATGGCATTAAAAGATCATATACATAATAAAACTTTAGGAATATGTGGCATTAATTAAGAAATAATGTGCTTGTGTAGATTGTTGAGTTTTGATGTAAAATGCACACGAAATTGTTTGCGTAACGTGTACGTACACGGTTCACCAGACATCCACACGTTCAATTCATCAGTGATGCCTTAACAGCATGTATAAAAGGTTTGAGTCATTTGAACGTGTGAAAATTTTAGGAAACATTATATACATCCAAAGCGTAAAACAATAATTAGCCCAAAATAATTTTTACTTTTTTCCTTGGATGTGGAGGCCCTTTATAATTGGCCCCAAGTTCTATAGCAATCAAATTCTTTTTTTCTTTTTTTTTTAATTTATAAAAAATGTTTCTCTTAAATAACTAAATAATCTATTTATTATTTTTAGAGAAAACAATGTTGCATTATGCGCTTGTTTGAAAAATATTTTTTTCCCAAGGAATTTTGTTAGTTTTGAGAGTTGAGACAATGTGTTCAATCTGATATGAGAATTCTTGCTAAATGGTATAAATGCTATTTTTTATTATCAAATTTGTAAAAAGCACACTTTATTAAGAATGCTAAATGCTATTAATTTTGACATCTTGCTACAGTGTGCTCTCAAAAATTAGAGTGCACTGTAGCAAAATGTTATAATTTTTAATATATTTTCTCTTTCCTCTAATCTCTCTCTCTCTCTCTCTCTCCCCCTTTCTCACATCAAGCTTCTTCTTTTTTCTGCTCCAAATCAGCACCGGTGTGGAGATCGGCATGCAGATTGTGCTCACGGATTGACTCCATTCGAAGATTTTCCTTGGTGTGTTGATTGTCGTTGGGTGTTTTACTGTGTGTTGATCGTTGCTTTGGGTTTGGGTTTGGATTTGGGTTCAATGTTGGTTTTCTTCCGTGTTATTGTTTTTGTTTGATTGTTGTTCAGTGTTATTGTGCATATATTTGATGTTTTTGTTTGGTGTTTTTGTTTTTGTTTTTCTAATTGGTGGATGTTGTTGTGGTTTTGGGCTTGTGATTTTGGCGGTTGTGGTTGTGGGTGATGGTGATGGTGTAAGTGATTGTTGTGGGTGTGGCCAGTGGTGGTTGGTGGTAGTGGGTGTGGGTGTGATTTGCTGGGTTGAGATGGAAGATTGACTTTGTTGGATAGTCAGGTGGGTATGGGTGGCTGGTTTTTTTTTTTTTTTTTGGGTGGTGATGGATATGGGTTTGCTAGGTTGAGATGGTCTGTGTGAGTTTGCTAGGTCAAGAGAGAAAGAAATATATATTGAAAGATAAAGATATAATAAAAAAAAAATTTAAATAAAGTGGTAAAAAATATAGAACCTTTGATATTAGGTGTATTGTAAAATAAGTTGTTAAAATTGATAAAATGACGTTTTGAGATGCTAAATGCTAAAAATTTTATAATCTTTGATGAGAATGCTCTAAGTATGGTATCCCTAACTATTGAAAATATTATTTTATGAGGTGATACTCTTCTCTCATGATATGAGACTATAATCTAATAAGCTCGAAATGTGGCGACCCTTGGGAAAATTGTCTAATCACGAGAAATGTCATGAGACTCCTCTCTCATGGTATGAGAAAAGTCTCACAAGTGAAGATCCCACGTACTGTACGGTAAGAGTCAATAAATAGTCTGCTGATTATTTTTTTTTAAACCAATAATCTACTTAAAATTTTGGCTATGCAAGCACCATGTAGGGCTTCCAATATTGGCTGCTGAAGTTGTATAACAATTCCATAATAATAAAAATAAAAAAACAAAACAGAATTGTATAGCACCGATTTTTAATTTTTTTCTTCAGAAACAGTAATGAATTTCCCCTCGTTGAACTAATCTATTTAGCAACAAATTCTTGTTTTCTTCAACCAAAAAAAAAATCTTGCAAAAATCATATCAACTAGTTACAGTTGGAAAGAAAACTATGCCTTACGTTATTGGTGTGTTTATCTATATTTTTGTGCTTCTAAGGGCATTCACATTGGTTCTTTTATAATATAAAAAACTATGATATTTACACAATTTTGCCCCAAAACTACTCACATTTAGTGGGTGTATAAATGTGCATATTTACACATTTACTACAGTAACAGTGTAATGTGTAAATATACACAGTTATGTAGCTTTTCATTTTATTTTTTATTCTTTTCTTCTTCCATATATTTGTTGTCTCTCTCTTCTTTCTTCCTTGTTCAGCTGATACACGTTGACCACCACAAATGAAAAAGATGATGATGTAGGTTCATCTGTGCAACATGTTGGTCTGTGTAATGGGGTGGATCTGGTTGTGGAGGATGATAGAGAGAGACTTGGGTTTGGAAAGGAAGTAGAGAATGGTTGTGAAAGAGGAAAGAGAGTCTTGGATTTGTAAAGGAAGAACAGGCTGGTTGTGGGGGAGGAGAGAGTCTTGGGTTTAGAAGGAAGAGGAGGCTGGTTATGAAGGAGGAGAGTCTTGGTTTTGGGAGGAAGAAAAGGCTGGTTGTGGAGGAGGAGAGAGTGACAAAGATGTGGTTTTTGTTTTGTTTGAGGAGGAAAGAGATGACTGGAAAATAATAATAAAATTGATAAAAAAAAATAGTATTTTAATGAACTGTAACGTAAAATAAATGATCTGATATTGAATGTTTTGAAGAGTGAGAATGTGAAATATAAATGCAATTGAACACTAACTAGTTTACCTAAAGTAGTTTTTAGCATCCATGGCCAATATCTCCTCCAAACCGGGCTGGGAAAACCGGAAAAGTATCCATTACTTAATAAAATTGAAATAGGAAAAAAAAATAAAAAAAACATAAGTTCTCTATCTAAAAGATCAACAATACCTGACTTAGGGACCAAGGGAGACATTGAGCAAAGATTGCATAGAAAATCCATTAGCACGAATTATCATTGACAGCATGCCATGATAGTAACAACGGAAACCCTATTTATTAAAACAGTACAAGCACTCATCATTCATCAGAATACACCAAACAAGGCCTTTCATTTTCTTGAGCACCAGAAACTTATGGTTACAATTATAAAATCGACTCCAATACTCAAAATAGGCACAAAAATAATGACTTTGAACACTAGGCATGATGGATACAAAAAGATCAAAAAAGAAAAGGGAAAAGAGGTTAAGAAACTATTGGCTTCCAAACTAATCCAAAAAACCTCAGATGTTACAAGTGAAAATTATCAACTCATAACCTAGCACTTTAAACTAACCCTTCAAAATGATTGGCTTACTCTTGTATAGTATATACAAGCTACGACTCCAGTCTTGTACACTACCAGTGATATGCCAGCCCCCAGTCAACTCACCAGAATCATCTTGATCATTCGATTAAACAAACTGGAACTCCTGCATGGTTATCACCCAAATCCTGACCAAAGCGAAGGTATCTTTTCTTGAGTCTAGACAATGGATACCAATTTCATGATTACCATCTAATGATGGAAAAGTGTTATTTTCAAAAGGGTAATATAGCATTTTTCAAAACCAGCAGGTTGACATTTTCAATTAGTTGGCTCTCAATCTAAGAATCTCCTTTGCAGTCCTCTGCCGAAAATAGGGCATGTGTTCCTATAAGGGAAAGAAACAAAGATTCAATAGTAATCAATAAATGACGTAAGCTAATTGGTGCAAGCTACTGTACAAAATTATACAGGAGCAGGTATTATGCTCACTGGGTTCATGGTTGTAAGGGATCTGTTTTGTATGCTTCATTGCCGGGAAAAAAGAGAGTAACTTATTTTCACTGTAGCACTATCCCTTTTAGAGTTTCAGCCCCCCCCCCCCCCTCTCCCTCTTTTCTCACTCTCTCTCTCTTCAATTGATGCAGTTAAGGACTAAGAATATTTTATATATAATTACAGTTACGGACTAAGAAATGATAAACTAATAAATCAAAGGAAACAGACATGAGCAATTTAAAGCTATATAGCCATTCAAGAGAAGCATTTTTCCTATGCGTCTTACCTGGCTGAAACAGAGGCCAAGACCTCTGCTGTAAAAGTCTGCATATTTGATCATAAACATGCCACAGTCAAACCTGTGTATGACAATCATTCAGGGGAAAAAACAGTTCAATGAGAAGCACTTTCTGCTTATTGTAATAAGTTTATAAAACCTTTAAACTGTTGATAATTGAAATACAGTGCATGACTAGCATAAAATATATGAACACCCACCCATTCTTCTGTTCAGGAAGGTCCTCGACAAATTCTTGTTTCCAAGAACTTAAATCGATGTCTTTTCCACTCTTGTCTTTCACTTCATCTACAAAATATCTAGCCTGGACGAGTCAATGATAAACATCAGCTGCAAATCTCAATCAATTGAACAAACTTTAAAGAGGTGCGCAACCATCAAGGTGCAAGATACAACTAAAACTATAGAGAAGGGAATAACTGAGAGGTGCACACCACCGGGGTATTAATTTACAATACAAGTCCTAAAAAATTATATATCTGGTTATGCAATAGGCCAAAACTCATAACAACATCAAGCTTCCTTTACCATTAATCAGTCTGTACATGCCCTAGTAAAACCTTTAAGGATGAGACACAATGTAATATTAGGGTTTTTTTTAAATTTTTTTTTTATTATTATCATCACCTCTTAGTGTCTCCATCCCCACCCCACCCCCCACAAAAAAAAAAAATGAGGAATTGTTACTATTAGAAATTCATAAATATTTATTTTTTATTCTTTCAATAGCTTTTTTTTTTAGGCGAAAAACTCATTTTCGTCCATACATTTTCAGCAATTCCTACTTTCGTCCCTAACTTTTTTTTTCACCGCTTTTAGTCCCTATTTAGAAAAACGCGTTCTATTTTAGTCCCTATCGTCAGTGCCCTAACGGCAAAGTCCTAGGTGGCAAAAGGAACACCCTATTAGCTAACGCAGCGCTGATGTGGTAATTAAAATATTATTTAGCATTTTTATATGCCACGTTAGCATTTTAATTTTTATAAAAAGCCATGTCATTCTTTTTTCTTTTCTTTAATTATTTTAAAATAAAATAAAATTTTAGTTATTATTTAATTATTTAAATAATAATTAACATAAAATTTTCTTTTCTTTTGGAACACAATTTTGGAAAGTATTAACCGGAAATTATCTGGATGGAAGAAGTTGTACTTGTCTAAGGGGGGTCGTTTGATGTTACTCAAGAGTACGCTTTCTAGTCTTCCGACTTACTTTCTATCGTTGTTCTCAATTCCTACTCATGTGGCTAATAAAATTGAAAAGATGCAAAGGGATTTCCTGTGGGGAGATAGCAAGATTCATTTGGTAGGATGGGACAAAGTTTGTGCGCCTATAGCCAATGGTGACTTAGGGATAAGGAAACTCACTACCTTTAATAAGGCTTTATTGGGGAAATGGTTGTGGCGGTTTGGTAAGGAAGAGGGTCGTTTATGGAGGCGGGTAGTAGCTTCAAAATATGGGGAAGATTGGGGGGGATGGACCTCAAAGCTGGGTAGGGGAGCTCATGGGTGTGGTTTGTGGAGAAGCATCCGTATGGGTTGGGAGGATTTCAGTAAAGATTGTCAGTTTGTGGTTGGGTTGGGGAATAAGGTGAGGTTTTGGCAGGATGGGTGGTATGGGGATCAACCTTTTCAGTTGGCTTTTCCTAGGCTGTATGGCATTGCCATTGATAAGGAGGCTTCTGTTGAAGCTTCTTTGCATAGGCAGGGGGCAGAGGTTAGAAGATCTTGGAATGTTCGGTTTAGTAGATTTTTTAATGATTGGGAGATGGATGAAGGGCTGCGGTTTCTTCGTATGTTGGGTGCTATAATCCCTCCTATGGATGTTGGTGACCGGATGAGCTGGAAATTGAAGCGTAATGGGGCTTTTGACATCCGGTCGTACTATTACAAATTAAGAAATTCTCCTTCAACTATCTTTCCTTGGAAAGCTATTTGGAGAGTTAAGGCCCCTAGGCGAGTTTCTTTTTTTGTTTGGTGTGTAGCTTGGAATAAGATCCTAACGGGAGACAATCTGAGATTGAGGAGATTGGTTTTTGTGGATTGGTGCATTATGTGCCGTCATGGTGGAGAGACGGTAGATCACCTTCTTCTTCATTGTGAGGTGGCCTATCGGTTATGGAGTTTTGTTTTTATAACCTTTGGCTTGGCTTGGGTTATGCCTAGTTCGGTTCCAGACTTGCTTTTTGGATGGTGGAATTGGTTGGGGAAGCATTCGTCTCAGATCTGGAATTTAGTCCCGTTGTGCATCCTTTGGTGTATTTGGAAGGAGCGGAACCGGAGGACTTTTGAGGATTTGGATAGCTCTAGGGATCAGTTGCTTGCTTCTTTTTGTGGAACTCTTTTTGATTGGTCTAGGGCGTGGGGACTCACGTCTAGTGATTCCCTCCCTTCTTTTCTTTGTTCCCTTCTCTTTTTGTAATTTCTCTGTTGTTTGGTTTTCTCTCTTGTTTCTCTTTATTTTCTTTTTCTTGTATTTCTGGGTTGCTATGTGTTTTTCAGGCATAGAGTAACCTTCGTATATATATCATTCTTACTTATCAAAAAAAAAAAAAATTTATTTTCTTTTAAAAATTATTTTGTTGGAAGATCATCTTTGTGTTCTTCGTGTTCTTACAGTTCATATTCTTCATGTTTTTAGTAAATTAGTTCCTATTGGAGTCATTTATTTTCTTTGCCTTTCCAGTACTTTTTTTATAACCAAACAAATCAAAATTTAAAACTTAGATCAAACAATAATCAACATACACCAACCAAAATCCAGAAATCAACATACACCTAGAAATCAATATACACCAACAATCAAACCCATAAACAGATCTGCATATTTAGAAATTTTAACCCAACATACACCCACTAAAATCAAAAGACCTGATGACACTCTTATTTTTTGTGATGCTGATCCTACGCAAATAGCTAGTTTGAGAGCAATTCTGGCTAGATTTGAGGAGGTCTCAGGTTTAAGGATTAACTTGGGGAAATCTGAGTTAGTTCCTATAGGGGCGGTCTACAACATGGATGTTCTGGTGGGGATGTTGGGTTGTAGGCAATCCTCTCTTCCATTGAGATATTTGGGGCTACCGTTAGGAGCTAAATTTAAGGATTTGTCAATTTGGAATCCTATTTTAGAGAAGATGGAAAGGAGATTAGCAGGTGGAAGAGGTTGTATCTATCTAAGGGGAGTAAGGTAACTCTTATTAAAAGTACTCTTTCCTCCTTACCTACATACTTTCTTTCCCTTCTAACTTTACCTGGGAAGGTGGCAAATTGTATGGAAAAGTTACAACGAGATTTTCTGTGGAGTGGTATTAATGGTGAATCTAAATTACACTTGGTCAGTTGGGCTCAGGTTTGTAAGCTGCTGCAGGTTGGAGGGTTGGGTATTAGACGATTAAGGAGTTTTAATTCTACCTTGTTAGGAAAATGGTTATGGAGGTATGGCATGGAGACCGATGCTCTATGGAGGAGGGTTATTGAGGTGAAATATGGGAATGATTGGGGTGGTTGGTGCACGAAAAAGGTGACCAGTGCTTATGGTGTTAGTTTGTGGAGACATTTTAGGAGTGGTTGGATGAGTTTTTCTAAACTACTTCTGTATGATGTGGGGGATGGTTCTCAAGTGAAGTTTTGGAAGCATGTGTGGAGTGGAGATCGTACTCTTCAAGAGGCTTTTCCGGAACTTTATTGTATTAGTAGAACAAAGGATTCTTCAATAGCGGAGGTTATGTGTTGGTCTGGTGGGAGGATTCATTGGGATGCTAAATTTCGCCGTCCTCCACAAGATTGGGAACAAGAATCCTTTGATCTATTAATGGATATGGTCTACTCTTCGACAGTACGAGGATTGGGTCCAGATCGGTTGTGTTGGAAGCCAGCAAGGAGTAGAGGTTTTGAGGTTAGAGGATTTTATCTTTCTTTCTACCCTCCTACCATCTTATCCTTCCCTTGGAAGATGATTTGGAAATCGAAGGTTCCTCCAAGGGTAGCTTTCTTTTCATGGTCTGCTTTCTTAGGTAAGATTTTAACAATAGATAACCTTCGCAAACAACGCGTGCTTGTTCTTCATTGGTGCTATATGTGTAAGAATTGTGGGGAGTCAGTAGATCATCTTCTTCTTCATTGCCTCATTGCCTGTGAGTTATGGTCGATGGTGTTTTGTTTGTTTGGAATTCATTGGGTTATGCCTCAGAAGGTTATTGAGTTGTTTGAGTCTTGACAGGGTAAGTTTGGACGGCATAGAAATATAGTTGTGGAGAATTGTGCCTCATTGCTTGTTATGGTGTATTTGACACGAAAGGAATGCTAGAAACTTTGAGGGATGTGAACGCTCTATGTTAGAGATTAAGTCTTTTTTCTTACACACTCCCCTCGATTGGAGTGTGGTCTTTTGTCATTTTTCTTGTTCTTCCCTTCTTGTTTTACTTGATTGTTGTAATCTTGATTATTGATTTATGCCCCCATAGTACATTCCCAATGTACTTGGATTGGCTGTTTTTCGTTTTTTAATAAAATTTTCGTTACTTATAGTAAAAAAAAAAAGACTTGCATCCTCTTTGTTCACAAAATCAACACCAATCTCCAAGTTGGAAATCCACCAATCCATCGAAACACAAAATCATATCCAACTTGGAAACTCACCGATCTCCATCATCCTCCAAATCCCACCATTCTCTCAAACCCAGCTTTGGAAGCATAGTCCACAAATTCGCCACAGGTCAGTGTACCAATCCGCCACAAACCCAGATCAACAAATCTCACAAACCCACGAACCCACAAATCCGCCACAGATCAGTGCACCAATCCGCCACAAATCCACAAACCCAGATCTACACCGCTGAGCTGAGAGATAGAGAGATGAAAGAGAGAAACTTGCCTATCTGGGAGAGAGACAACGATTTGTGAGAGTGGGTCGGTCACAGGTGGTCAGAGAGAGACTTGAGCGAATCGTGAGAGTGGGTCGGTCAGATGTGGTGAGGCGATGAACAACCGTCGGTTTTAGTGGCGACAGCGGTGGAAATGAGCAGAGAGGCCGACAATGGAGTTAGAAAGAGCTGTGAGAGTTTTGGAAGAGAGAGAGGAAGGTTTGAGAATATTAAGGGAGTCCGGTTTGAGTTTTGTGTTTGGTTTTTGTGTTTGGTTTCAAAGCATAAGAAAATCTTGTTGAATGGCTTTGTGTAACTGTTGAATGTCTCTGTGTTTTGTTTTGTAAATTTGTATGGGCATGTCTTTTTATTTTGTAAATTTGAGTGATTTTATAGGTTTGGTTGTTAAGAAAATGCAAGAAAAGAAAAAAAAAATTTTAATTTTCTGGGCAAGCTTAGTAAGGGAAGAAAATGAAGAACACATAGTTCTAAGTTCTTCATGTTCTTCCAAAAAAAAGGAAAAAAATAATTTAACTAATTTTCTGGGCAAGCTTAAGTTTTGAGTTTTAATTTATTTTATTTTTTGGTTTAAATTTTCTGATGTGGCTTTTTATAAAAATTAAAATGCTGACATGACATATAAAAATGCTAAATAATATTTTTTTAATAATATTTTAATTGCCACATCAGCGCCACGTCAGCTAATAGAGTGTTCCATCTGCCACCTAGGACTTTGCCATTAGGGCACTGAAAATAGGGACTAAAACAAAACGCGTTTTTCTAAATAGGGACTAAAAGCGGTGATAAAAAAAAAGTTAGGAACCAAAGTGAGAATCACGTGAAATGTAGGGACGAAAATGAGTTTTTCGCCTTTTTTTTTTAATAAGTGCATTAGGGGTGTTTGGTTTGTGTTTTCAAACAACCATTTTCAGTATTTAAACAACATTACACGTATTTCTACACACTTTTTTACCCACACATATTTCCATAAATGTTTTCAAACAACAATTTTCAGTTTTTAAACATATGTACCAAACGGGCCCTTACTCTTTCAATTGCTATACTATGGTTTCAGTTCAATAATTAAAAACAAAGGGAATGAATATCCCATCATTTGAAATTTCACAATTCAGACAAGAATTATAGGTTCCCATAAATTTCTATAGTGCCAACAATGACAACAATTTTCAAGTTGGTGTGGCAGTAGTCAAGGTGATGACGCTGGCAACAGCAGCAATGCTGGTGGTGATGGTGGGCAGTGGCTGGATGGTAGTGGTAGACAGTGGCATTGTTGATGCCAGGACAATAATGGTGAACTAGGTGGTATTGTCTCCTTGATTTCACCATATATATATATATATATATATATACATATATATATATTTTTTTTTTTTTATGAATTATTCAAAATATTTAATAGCCTATTTGATTAGTTGGTAATTTGGCTAGACAATAGCTTAGTCAAAAGGAATCTCCATAAAGCTATTTCACTGCCCAAAGGGGAAAAAAGGATTGCAGTTGGGAATCAATTTCCAAATTCTGGAATCTATGTAGCCATTGACTAATTTGCATGCAAAATGTATAGCTGAAGAGGTAATGGCCACAAAGCATACCAGTACTCTCAGCACTTGGGTATCTTTCCCTCCGAGTGAATCAAGATATTGCAACTTCTCGTCTTTCATATTGATAACTGCCAAGCACCAATGTATCTCTTTGTGGATAGGGACAAATATCTGATCACAATAACAAACCATTTTAAAATTCAAAGCAATGGCCAATCAAACAATAATCATATGGAGGAAAACAAAAGGAGGGTGCACAATCAACTTACTTTGTCACACTCAATGAGGCCATATCCCAATTTCCTTTGGCTAGTCCATCTTCTGACAGATTTATAATCATAGCCACCCCTTCCACTTATTATCTGAGCAATAACAATCAGATTAAGAAAAACAAAAAGGCATGAATATTAGCACCAGAGAACGTGAAATGGGCTAAAATTATTCCTAGCAGAATTAGTAACAACAAAAAGGGGGAAGGACCTAACTTTACCGAGGTTGAAGTAAAAAGTAGTATTACAAAAACCAACCTTTTTGTAGAAAAAGGTGTTGAAGAAATGGCATTTCAAGAACTTCTGTGGCTCCCGCTTTTCCCTCTCTTTCAGCAACTCAAGGTACACATTTATCACCTGCAAAAGAAGGCGCATATGTATCAAGAAACTACACTTCCAGACATGCTATTGACACAAATGTATAAATGCAATACCAATAATTACCTCATCATTCAACCATGCACCTGGTCTAAGGCACAGTAAATGTTCTCCCGTGATCTCAATATTTGAGTTTTCATGAGTGACTAAGACCTTCCTCCTGTAGCAGGACACCCTATTAATGTTATACTAACAAACACACCCATTTCTATTTACTAACAATATGTGCATTGAATCATACCGATTGGTATTAAATGCACGTTCAACGTCAGCCTTTTCCTCCTTCGAAAGAGGGACAAAAGGTTCTTGTGGTACAGCCTGAATATATATAAATATAATACAATGATAGAAACCTTTAGAAATACTATTTGATCAGCATTTGAAAGCACATTCTAACTTTTACACAGCAAACCAACAAAGCTACTGAACAACCAAAAAAGTACCTAAATAACTAACTTCTATAACTAACTTCTAAAGCAAGTAAAAAGATTTTCACCTCCACCGGTTTCTTGGCTGGCTGCAACGTTTGAAGAAAGCTCCGTTGCTTCTCTTTAAGCTCAATCTGGAAGTTCAGGTTCTTCAATTTCGAACTCCGCCTCTCCGCAGCCTCAAGCAATTTCTTGTACGCAGAAACATTATTCAAATCCACCACCTCTTGATTCAGAGACAAAGAATCCAACATCTTCTCTGCATTGTCCATCCTCAAATTCCCATTTGCCAAGTAGCCCGAAACCTGCGAAGATGAGGAAGGCAAGTGCTGCTTATTGGAATTATCCAAATCCAATACTTCCACATTGGTCACAACCTCAACTTCCTCTATACTGGAATCTTCGGATACTCCAGCCTTCTCATTATCCGAATCCACTTCAATCACTTCCTTTTCCTTCTCTTTTGTAAAGTACCGAAACGTTCGCATTGCGCTATCCTTAGCCTTATTGTAATTGTGACTCAAAATGCTACCCATTTCATCAAACACCTCCAGTTTTTTCAAAATCCCACTAGTCCTCAACTCCGATTTTCGATTCAAACCAGTCGAAACCCCGTAATTCACTATCCTACAAGGCGCGTGGACTTCTCTGCCGAACCGTGGAGTCACTTCCGGGTACCGAGAGAGCCTGGCGACACTGCTATTCGACGAAACCACTGGTCGCTCAGGGCTCTGGTGCATAGGGGAGAATCTGAGTCTCTTTGAAACGTGAAAATCGGAAGAATTCTGAGATGGGATTGCGCGATTGAAGCTCAAAAACTCGTCCTCACGCTTACGATTGCTCGTTCTGGCACCCATTGATGATACTTACACCCTAGAAATCGAAAACCCATTTAAGAAAATCCATTTTCGGAGTGACCCATCATCTCAATTTCGAAAAATTTTAGGGTTTTGGTGAGGGGAAAATAGATGAGTGCGTGGTATAGTCACAGTTAAAACCCTAGAAAACGACGTCAATTTTGGGTTCGGAAAATTAGGGTTTTGACGGGAGCTGAAATTGTGGAAGATTTGGAGCAACAAAGCGTGAATTTTGAGAAATCCAAGGGTCAAATTCGGAATTAAAAAGAAAAAGAAAATAGAAATTTAATCAAATCAGGGCTTCGAAGGAAAATATAAAATCTTCGGGAAGAAAGAAAGAGAGAGAAGGAGAGAAGTGGGTTTTCCTTTCTGTCTCGGAAAAGAAAGAAATTTAAGAGAGAAAGGAAAGGCAATGATGGCCTCGTACTCGTACTTGTATAGGTTCAGAACTTTTCCGATTGATGATGTTGTAAAATAAAAGTAGAATAGCTTCAGGTTCAGGCAGCCTCACCTTCCTTAATTGTTCTTTGAAGCTGCTCAGCTTTTATAGGTGGGTCCCACTTTTTTCCTAACATATTGATTTGCTGACTCAGATACACTTTTTAATTTTGTCTCTTTTTAGTTGCCTTGTGTTCTTTTTTTTTCTTTTTTATCTTCAACTTTCTCTCTTTTTATTTACCCAAAAAAAAAAAAATCTCTCTTTTTAGTCACATACGCACCAACAATTTTTATTTATTTCTTGATTCTAACGTTGATTTTGACTTTTTTTTTAATAAAAAATTAGACAGATTTAAATTTCATAAAAAATTCCAACTGTTCAAGTTAAGATTTTTAATTTTTTATTCTTTTTTGTTTGTTTTAGTTTTGATTTCATGGGAATATCAGAATTAATGATCTTAACTTTTATTCCACGTGGTTGTCAACTCATTGTGTTATTATATTTTAAGAGACATGGTTCTCAATTGACCCTATTATCTTTCAGGGTTAGTAATTTTTCAACATAGTTTGAAAACAATTCTAGTTATTAAATTAGTCTTTATCTTTATTGACCTTAAGCACTCCTAGTTAGTTGACAACCTTACTTGAACAGATCTATTATAGAGCTCGTTCCTCTGTGTCCTTTGATCACAAGTACTCTTGGTTGGGAAAGCATAATCTAATTGGATGAGGTCTTGAGAGAACTGTAAATGTAAATGTTTTTTTTTTTAATGGAAAGAGGGAAATGTAATTGCTGGTTCGTTTTAATTCTGCAAAATATGGTGTTAATAACTTTACAAGAGATTTGCTTCAATCCCATTTAAAAAAAAGAATGAGATTTGATTCAAATTCTTTTCACAAATTATTATTATCCGAATACTAATTATAATTACTTTCTCCTTTCTATTTTTTATTTCTCAAAAGGAAGGTGATAAGTAGTGAGTAATTATGAATTTATGTCATGATGTTGCTCTAATTACAACTAGGATTTTAAAAAAAAAAATTTATGGTTAGTAAGATTTGGAAAATGTCAATAGTTTTGTATCTTAATTGGTTTCTTCGTCAAGGGTTCAAATACTTTCTCGGTTCCTTCCTACTGTAACTATCAAATTATTATAAATAAAAAATTTCAAAAAAAATTATTTTATGAGATTAACTAATAAATCCTCCTCTCATAATATGTGAATCTCACAAAATTTTGTATCCCATCAAATATGAGAAGTGCACTTCATAAAATGGTTTCAGAGATACTTTCTTCATAGTTGAACCCTTTTATTTTTGGAGAAAAAATGTTGGACCTAATTTAGCTTACACCTGTTCTCTAGGGAAAAAAAAAAAAAAAAAAAAAAACCCTTAAACCTAGTTCTTAACGAAGCAGATCAATGACAGGGAAGAAAAAAAATGCCGTGTCATTCTCTCTCTTTTTAACAACCAATTTCCAACATTATCAATAATTCCAATTTTACCTATATCATCATAGAGTTTCCACAACACTCCCCAAAATAATAATAATAATAATTCGGGCTTAGAGCTTGTCAAGATTAATTGTTCTTTGTCCAATTTGAAATACGGAAAGATTCCCATTTTTCGTAATATATCCATCTTGATCCTTGAATCACCATTGCTTTTCTCCCAAGATAAGAATATTGGCAACACTTATTTCCTCATCAGCTTCAAACCACCATTTTCTTTTGCTCCTTATTCATGCAACAATTTAAATGTAGACCATCCAATTAAGATAAGCATGAAACGAATGTTAAAATAAGCATGGCTAATACCTAATAACCATCCAATTTATTGCCATTGACAAATGTTCTGGTTATCAAAGAAGCTGTGTGATTGAAAGAAGCAGGAAACAGCAGCAAGATCCAAGAGCTATGTAGGAAATGCCAATCTCATTTATATGGAAGTTTCTCAAGTTACATTTTTGAATCATCTTATAAGAAAATTACTTGGTAACCAAATATAGTTATGTGACATGTTTCAGCATGTCCATGATCTAAACCAAATAAGAAACCTCAAAAACTTGCATATGGGGAATCTACTAAAAAAAACTACATAAAAAGAACCAGATGTTTGGTCGCAGATTATGGCCTCCAATCTTGGTAGCTTATTGGAAAATTACTGTATGGATACAGCAATGGAATGAGTTGTTCATAATCCAGATGATCTGTTGGCATACTCCTGAACCAATGCCCCAAACAGTGAGGGCCTTTCAAGCAAACGAGATGGTTTATCAAATTCCTTTGCTCGTCCTGTCAATGAAGTAAAATTCCACAAAGTTAATCCACAAAAATAAAAAGAGAGGGGGATAGTGGGTTTGAATTTGGGAATTGGCCTCTCCAAAAGTTGGGTATAAGGTTGTCTATCAACCACCATCCTAGACCTTGCAGAAGTGAGAGCTTTGTGCATTGGTTCTATCTTTGGGTTACAATATGAATATATTGATCTGTAGCTAGGCATAGTTACACTATTAGGTCAGTGATTTGCTAGTGGCTGAGGCAATGTTTGTGCACTTAAGGAGAAACAGAGGAACAATTTTAGCTAAAACGTTCAAGAAGTCTTAAAATCTATTAGACCATTTGCTCAATGTTGATAACTCTTTAGAGCATTCACATTGATGGTTGTAAACCACTTAATGGCCAAAGCTTTTAGAACCTATGAAATGGTCAATGAAGTAGCACATAATCAATAATGTGAAGCACATACCAGCATCTATAACCAACACTCTATCACAGTCCATGACTGTGGGTATCCTGTGAGCAATACTAATGATTGTACAGTCTGCAAAGTCCTCCCGGATGATCTTTTGAATTATCGCATCAGTTTGTGAATCAATAGAAGCTGTGGCCTCATCCATGAACAAGATTCGGCTGTGCTTCAGCATGACCCTTCCCAAGCAGAGGAGCTGTCTTTGTCCTACACTCCAGTTGTCTCCACTATCAGCCACTAAAAAATGCAAAAGGGCAAAAACTGTTAGCCAACACGAATGTTTTGATTAAGTTTGACAGCATGAAGTAGTGGCAAGAGAGAGTGAGTGTGAAAGACCTGAAGCATCTAGTTTATCTGGCTTTGCAGCAACCACATCTTTCAGTTGGCAGCGCTCAAGGCTCTACAGGAATAGAGAATTACAACCATTAATTCTTACAAACTTTAACAATACAGCTAAAAATTGCTAGAGCTCCATATATGTGCAAATATGCATACTGTTATGTAATTTCTCTATCTTTCACTCTAATTGTTACCTTTAGTCCCATAGCCCATGACCGATTCAAACAAACACAAGTTCAAGTACAGATGATGGAGTATATACCTTCCAGATTTCTTCATCTGAATATAAACCAATTGGGTCTATATTGCTTCGAACCGTTCCTTGGAAAAGTACAGGATCTTGAGGAATGATCCCAAACCGAGACCTAAGATCATGAAGACCCAGCATGCAGATATCAATCCCATCAATTATAATTTTTCCACCAGAGGGCTCCACCAGCCTGAAAAACACTTGAATCAGAGTTGACTTCCCACTGCCTGTACGGCCAACAACACCAATCTTTTCCCCTCCTTGAATGCTAAGAGTTATGCCTTTGAGGACTAGAGGAGTATTAGGCCGATATCTAACCTGCTCACCAAGTTTCCAAACAACATTTGAATCTAAAAAGGATTATAAGGAAAAGAACAAAAAGAGAAGTTTTTATTACATAACATGAAAGTTCTTTATTAAGTTTTCACTTTTATTTTGAGTGATGAATTCTATCAAGTTATTTTTTGTAATTGGTTGGTATTAATACTGAAATGTATGGTTCTTACTATACAATTATATAATAACGACATGCCTCCTATGTATATAGACAAAAAGTAACCTGCAAGTTCTTCAGCTCTATGTTGCCATGGCTGGGCCAATTCTGAGAACGAAGGCAATTTGTGATATGCCATGCAGGTTCTGATGGAATGTTTGTAAACTGCTTTATTCTTTCAACTGAAACCATCCGGTTCTCAACGAGGCAACTTATAAATATGGTCCAAAAGAGGACGCCATTCAGTGGCAGGCCATAGGAAAGAGATAGACCAATGTACTCTGTCACATTAGCAGAACTATATTAGTAGGCTTACCCACCAAAACAACAAGATAAAGAAACTACTTGTTAGCTTTTGAAAAGAAAAGGCCACAGGTTCTGACTTGTCAATGATAAGACTTAGAAATTCATCAATCATCATGCAATAAAGTGGCACCTGACAGGTACAAATCAAATTAGCCAAGTTCATATATGCTTATACAATGCACCATGTATAGTGTGAATTGTGTGATCGCCTAAGAACTTAGTTTGAGTACTCTGGATTTGTTGCATATCAATGAGAGTGCAGAAATGGGAAGGGGGGACAAGATTTACAAATGTTTGAAAGCCAAACAAATAAGGAAGTAGCTGATGGTCATAAAGGAAGAAATGAAAATGGACAATACCTGGCTTGATTATATTGCTTGGCAACAAGACCATGAACATGGTCGCAATACAAAGGAAAATGCTTCCAATTAGTTCCAAACGAAAACCCAACCACTCATTTGATCCATTGTTGTGAAAATCCATTCTCAGATTTGCATTGACCCTGTCAATATTTTCCTGACAAAAAATCCCTTGCTTCCTAAAACTGCGGATAGTCATAACGCCAGTGATGGTCTCTGAGAAGTGATGAATAATTGGGGCTTTTGTAATGGAATCAAGGCGTGTGAATTCACGAGAGGATGCAAGGTAAAAGCCCTGCATTCCAGAGATAAAGGATGTGTTAAACTGTGCTGACTGTTCTCTAGCTTGTTATACGGAGTCTGGATTTTCAATGCACCAGAATTCTATACCACTAGTGTGGAAAATATGTCATATCAATTCTGGAACCAAGTTTATACAATTTGATAGAACTTAGGAAAAATCCTTGGAAGCTGATGTAAACAAAGCCTAGGAACAAACTGTGTGATACTTAATGGATGAATAAATCATTAAGTTCTGGATCTTAAAATCATTGCAATAGAAGATGAAAGTAACAAGTTAAGAGCTATCTTACCCGGTACCAGATATTCAACCAGACCAGTGGAACTATGAGGAAAACTGTTGGCCAAGCATACTGGCATGTAATGACGATAATGCTAAGCAATGTGATGTACATTACAATTGACATGCCCAGAAATAACGGAATGAAAAGATCAACATTGGCTTGATCGGTTGATGCCTGAAATTAGAAGCATTGTCAATTAAAAAATTATTAGCCAAAAATTCTGCTTGTTCCTTTTTCTCCAATGACCAAAATGTTTTCATCAAAGACTAACTATAACTAAGTTAAGGCATCAAAACTCACACGACTAAGAATTCTGCCTGAAGGAGTGGTATCAAAGAATGACATTGGAGCATGCAGAATGCTATGGAGAAGTTGATTGAAGAAGCTCTGAGCTGTTTTCAGACCCAAAAAAGCAAAAACGAATGCTCTGACCATCACCAATACACATGAAACAGCTACAATGATTGAGTAGACATTAATGAACAGAGAGGGGCTAAAAACGTGATCTTCAGAAGTTTCATATGCAAGCCAGTAGTCACTAGACATCAGAGATGACTGCCACAGTAGAGTCAGAAGTAGTACAGCTGCCACTCCCCACCACCCATATGCTTCAGTGCAATATTGCCTGTACACATCTAAGCTGACACGGCCAGTTTCTCTCTCCTCTTCTTCAATGAGCTTTGAAGTACCCTTGGATTGGTCTACAGGGCTGATTTCACTGTTGGGCTCCTCTTGTCTTGGAGAGTTGTGAGGTGATTTTGGTGTTTCTTGAATATTTTTACCAGATGTGTTACCCTTTACAACAAGATCCATGGAAGTTTCATGGGCAGCTACTAGTGCACTGAAATCCATGCCAGATTCTAGAAGTTCTTCATACATCCCAGATTGCACAATCATTCCATCTCGCATGACCTTTCATTATGTATAACAAAATTATAGGAAGGCACTATATAAAATTAACATATCTTCTGCAATGGAGGCAGTGACTTATGTAATAATGCAACTCTAAAGATATTTTAATACAAAATTTAAGCTTCATGGGATCAAAGGCAGGGATATATGCGTGGAAACTTTGAACCATTATTGTTCATGACTCAAAAAGTTGAGTGTCATTATAAGCCAATCAGGTGCAGATGATTTTATTTGTTTTAACAGTAATGTGAAACAATTAAGAGATTGTGTTCATAACCATGAACCTTGTTGAATAATAAGAATCTATATTGCTAATGCATGTGCTGAAGGATTGTTAACTGCACCCATGTCAAGTGTATATGAACCTTACTTGATCAATATGTTACAAATAACGGGAAGTTACCATGAAAATTGAAACATTGCATTTTGTATAAGGAATTATGGGAAAGATCATCCACTTACAAATATAAGATTGGCATTATGCAAGAAGTCAACTTGATGGGTTACGAGTAAAATGGTCTTATCTTTGAGAGCTCCATGAACACATTCCTGTAACAAATCGTTGATGTTAGGATCTCCAAATTCCTCGCAGTGAAATTCAGAACTTCATTATAAATGTTGACATCATTTTGGAGTGATTTACATAACATTTTGTCTTGTGTTTTATTGGCTGAAGAGCAAGAGCTCATGAATACCAAAACAAAATATGTAATGTTTGATAACCTTTTTCCCTGGTTGGATTGATGCTACTTAATTTTAATTAAAAGAACACTTGACTGCTAGTTGTAGTACTAGAAAGAAAAGCCCTCATGAAGAGGGTCACGAGCACATCGAGAGAGCAGCAGGTGCTACATGCAATTTGACAATAAACAGACATAGAGAGCACCACATGTTTCAAAAATTTATTAAATTTTGTTTCAACCTTAAATATTTCTGAACCAGTCTGAGCATCAACAGCACTAAATATATCGTCAAGAAGATAGATATCACAGTCCTGATAAATGGCTCTAGCAAGTTGTATGCGTTGCTTCTGGCCACCACTCAGGTTGATCCCTCGCTCTCCAATCTCAGTCTGGTCTCCAAACTCCATAACTTCCAAGTCCTTCTCTAAGCAACAAACTCTAATCACTTCCTTGTATCTCTCTGTGTTCATTGGCAAACCAAAGAGTATATTTTCTTGGATTGTCCCATTTCTGATCCATGAAGTTTGTGCAACATAGGCTGTTGTCCCACAAACTCTGACCTGTAGGAGAAAAATAACGGCCAAAGTACATGTCAACATCAGTATAGATGAAAGAATTTTTACATTGTAGCATCTACAAGCATGTGTATGAATGGGATGGCTCATTTCTCAGCATGGCCACATGGAATAGGAAACGAACTTTTGGACGTTTGAGGAAATTGAATACCCCATGCTGGTGCTGAAGTGTACTTTCCTGAATAGTCTATATGAATGAATGGTGGCTTTGAGTGGCCATTCCTTTTCTAGTGTTTTACATTTTATGGATAGCTGTACGTTTCTTTAATTTTGCTGACTGCTGGTATACTAGGTGCTTTTTTTGTTTTTATTTCTTTTCACATCAATAAAGCTGACTTACTTATCAAAAAAAAAAAAAAAAGCATGGCCACATGGAATATGCGTATACAACTGCAGGATGCTTCATGCTTCTGCAGCATGACGTTTACAAAAGATGGATTGCAGGTATATGTGATTATTAGAGCCCCTCATCTGGAGAAGCAGAAAAAACCAAGCATTGCTGTTTAATTTATAAGAATACTAGCAAAAATAGTAGTTGGAATTAGTATATTAGTCATGGTCTATGCATATGTTAATATGGAATAGCCATCATGGGCCCCAAACAACCAATTCTAACTGCAGAAATTTTTTGCACGTCTTAACCTCATTTGATATATGGTATGAAAAAGACATACCGTTCCTCTGACTTTGTGCATTTCACCAAGAATCGCAGCCAATAATGAAGACTTCCCGGATCCAACAGTCCCAACAATTGCAGCAAGCTCCCCTTTCTTGATCTCCAGATTCAAATTTTTTAAAACCTCCTCACCACCTTCATCATCCCATGAGAAAACCCCATCTTTCACCTCCACAGCAATGCTACCTTCAAAACCTGCCTCTCTCTCCACTGAAGCCTCATCCAGTTCCCTACTTTTCATGAATCCATCCAACCTCCCAAGGGAGATCATTGCTTGTGAAATTGAGATAAGAGACTGTGGGAAGTTGCGAATTGGCTCCTGCAGTATTTTAAAAATAGTTGTAGCTGTGAAAACTGTTCCAGCATCAAGAGGAATGCCCCAAAAAATTGCAACTGCAAATGCAAGAGCTGCTAATACAATTGGAGTACTCCAGAGCACCACCATGTTACAGGAGACTGAGTACATGAATTTGCCAATCCACCCAAACTCTGATTCACGAAAAGATTGTATTCTTTTACCAAAGTACTCCTCCCATGCTTGGAACTTGATCACACGCATATTATTGAGCATCTCATTTGTGGCCTTCATCCTTGAATCACGGTTTCTCATCACATTGTACTGGAAAATGTTGTTCTTTTTAGTGCGCATCAATACAAAAGCCAAAACTACAACAACTCCAATCAATGCTGCAATCATGCACACACCAAGATAGCCATAAAGAAGTGCTAAAGCAACACCAAGTTGTAATGGCATCAACCATATGGCATGAAGCTGCATCACCATATCAGACAGCTGTTGAGCATCAACAGCCATGTAATTAACAATCTGGCCAACCCCATGAGCCTGCCGTGAGGTACATGATAATCTGAGCCCCTTCTTGTATAATGAGGTGATGAGGCTGGATCGAATGAGCATTCCTAGTTTCTGAGACTGGAAATTAAATTGGTGGGAGCTAAGGACTTCAACTGTTTTTGCTATCAGGAGGATCAATACTAGATAGTATCCTTCGTACGGGGAGCTTCTTTTCCCAGAGGTGAAGTCAACAAAACTTTGGATGAGGACAGGGCCAATGTACATGACTGCCAGCTTAACTATTGACAGAAAACCAGTGAAAGCAATACCTTTCCAGAAGCACCTAAGTAATGTGGTGCGAACTGGATGCTTAGAGTTTTCTTCTGGCTTTGGCCAATTCATTTCAAAGAGCTCCGACATCCTTTCAGCCCGAAGATCGGGTGGAAGTGAAGGTACTTCATCAATTTTAAGAGGGGATTGGTATCCCTTGTTTAGTAATGGATTCATCCAAAGCCACACCCCTCTAGAGAACAAAGAAGCTGAAGCATAGCCACTCACATTGGAACTTGTTGAAACTGATTCATACCAGTGTGTTCCTGAATTCACACCTGATTCTGATGGTCTAATCACACTAATCCCAGATGATCCTCGCAAGGCCACAATAAATAAAAACGTGGATAATGGAAGGCTAGCCAAGGAAAATATGTCATCCATTCTCAAAATAGGATCCAAGTTGCCTTTATAAATAGATATGAACCTAGTGATTGCTGAAACAGCTACTAAGCATGTAAGAAAAAAATTTGCCATCCAATAAATTCTAAGGAACATAGGATGCATAATAGCTTCAACTTTCTTCTCATGTGCAAGCAGGATGATAATTGCTACATGGGTTACTGCTTGAGCTAACCGAAACATAATTTCTATAGGCTTCAATGGTGAATGAACACTTTGAGTGAAGGATAAGACAAATAGGACTGTGTCAAGTATTGCAAGCAGAGATGTAACCAAAATAGATAATTTGTACCACAGGGTGATTCTGCAATGAGATTCACTCCCCAGAAGTGGTTTACTGATGGATGAACTGGAATCTCCATTGGAGTTGAATCTAGAATAGAGTTTTTGGATTGATACCACCATAAGGATAAGCAAGAACATGAAATCAATGGATGAAAACAGGACTCTTTGAGGACATGGGGATAAAAAGATGAAAGTCAACCATTGAACGAAAACTAAAACAGGAGATGAATCATCTAGGGGACCAACAATGGAACTTGAACATGAAAGGGATGTGAACCTTGTAGCAGAAGACATTTTTCAAAGAAAAAAAAATACCCCAAATTTGATGCTCAGTCACTGACCTTCTTCAACCTGCTCTAAGAAGTACATATATAACTTCTGTATTTCTTTACTAACACAGTTCTGGGAACGTGGCATTCATGAACCCAAATGACACCTGTTGAAATAGAAAGAAATACAAGAAATAAGCAAAGAGTGAAATTTTTATGAAGGAAATCATGAACAGACAAAATCAGTTTACCCTTTATTGCATGGAGATCTGTGTCTCAACAAACTTGGTTGAAGCACCAAGCAGGTGAAGTGTCGAAGTTGTTTTTGTGTGAGATTTGGCAACAAATCAAAAAAGTTACAAATGATTCATGCAAGATGAGATTTACGTATAGACTGAAAAGTTAATGGCCTTTCCAAGAAGAAAAATATAACAATAAGATTTGTAGATCACATTGGTAATGGTTCAAAATCTTATAAGAACGTGGAAAAACTTGCATAAAGATTCTTAAACGTTGTATTTTATATTTTTCAATTCAATTCAATACGTGGTTATATTAAACTATGCAACATGAACTGTGTAATTTTTCTTTTCCTATAAAAAAATTTGGGATACCATGGGGAAGCGGTTTGGCGGCCTTGCCATGTGCAGTTGTTAATTTTTAGCATGGCATATATTATGAATCATGATGTACATGCAGACAAGGTACTAAATGTAGTATAAGAATATTTTATGAAATGCTGATGCGAGAGCTGAGACAGACTTCATTGTTTTTTTCTTCAATATATGGTTGACAACAATAAAGAGCAAGAGAACAAAAGAAATAAGGGGTACTCTTTTTTTCTTATTCTTTTTCCAAATTATATTTCTTAGTTCTTCCCTATTTCCTCTCAAACATTAAAGAATCTGAAATCCAAGAACGCTAAAGATTTAGTTTTACTTTTTTTTTTTTTTTTTGATGGAAGGATTTACTTAGATATACACTCAACATTTCACATGTTATTTGACTTATGGGCGCTATTGGTAATCTTGAAATTGATTACTATCTAATAAGTCAGAAGCAAACCATGCACTATAAAGTTTCTTCGTCTGCTTTAACTGATGAATTTTTGTCGTAAGGGAATTTAGATGGAAATGGAAGTCAATGAAATTGAGAGGAAGAGGCGGGCTCTCTCTCTCTTAAAAACACCGAATACATGAAATAAGAGTACAAATGAGGAGCACAAGGTATCAAAAAAAATGGGCATAAGCAAGACCTCAGTGCGTAATGATCAATTTATTGGGTAGTAATATGTAAGGACCACAAATGGAATTTGAGTCTTCACAGTCGAGCTCTGCCATATATGAGTTAATATTTGCTTCGTTTATAACGTGATTCCACATTGACTCTTCTTGGAACTTGTCATTTAATAACACGAGAAGATAATGATTCGTTTTACTAACAAAAAGACAAAGTCCTAGAGAGCTTGAACACACTATGACGTGTTCAAGGAACCACAACCTGGATTCCAGAAAGCTGTATGTGCATCTAGGATTGATTTGCATCTGTTGGAGACCGAGCATAGCATTAAACATAACATTTAAATATTTAATGTAAATCAGATCCAGTCACAATACCGTAAATCAACGATCCAAATTGTTCAACTTGGGTTGTTTAACTTAATTACTTAAGTCGTAAGTACAACTTTTTAAAACTTCACAGGTTTTTATAGCGTTTTAAGGCATGTTTGGTACATAGGATTCAGATCTTCTAGAGTTCCTAGGGAACTCTACCAAGTAGATTTCATTAAATCCTAACCACTCTTAAATGATTTAATGGTAGATCTGCAGATTTCATTAATAATAATCTTAATTGTTTTGTTTTCAACATTATTTTATTATTTCAAGAATATTATTAATGAAATCTTGACATGAATTTAAACAATTAAATCATTAAAGAACGGTTTGTATTTAATGAACTCTACAGTAGTAGCAAGCAGAAGATCTGAATCCTTGGTACATATGTTTAAACACATATTTTCAGTTTTTAAACAACATTACACGTATTTCCACACTTTTTCACTCATACGTATTTCCAAAAAAATAAAAACTGTTGTTTAAATACACGTACCAAACGGACCCTTAAAACTTAAGTACAATACAAGTATACACCTGTATTGTTACCAATTTCAGTAACAGAAAATTAATCTAAACGCGGGTTCAGTATGATACAAGATTGAAATGAATTGTGCTCACATTTCCACCAAATTTATCTACCCACAAAAGGATGATCAGATTATAGTTCTTTCACCTTGAGTCTACTTTTTGTTTCCTTTTTTGGTTGAGATTTGAGAACTCGAATATAAAAAATATTCAACAATTTTTTTTTATGCTGAATAAAACTATTCAACATTGGTTTAGTCACATGCAGCAGCGGCAGTTTTTTAAAGAGTCTGAGTTTCAGACATATTCCCGGACACAAGGTATCTCTGTAACAATACCAGCTGCCAGCCTGAAGCAAAGATTAAACTAAGAAATACTATTTTGACTGTTAAAGGATGATTAGTTGTATTATATCTACAAAATACAAAGTAATATATTGATTTCAACCAGCAGCCTAATGGGTTACGCCTGTGCTGCCCAAAACTTCAAAATGTAATACACAGATATCTTCTGTCCACTAGAACAACATTTTGCTTAACAAAAAAGCGTGGAAAAGTAAACAAATCTAGACTTTTTTTTTAAGAACACAACTAGACATTTAAGGATCACTAAACCTGCATAAAATAACATTTGCAAAGTCATTTCCGATTCTTGTCCTTGCACAATGAAGTGACTCATCTAGTTGTGATTTACATCTGAAACAATTAAAAATACAAAATTAGCAATTCGACCTTGAGTGAAGCATTTACATTATCACAATTCAGATTAAACTACCCAGGTCAACTACCTTGTTACATTTCAGACAAGCTGCACAACAGCAGCCACACGTAAGGTCCCATTTTGGAGAAGATCAGCAAGCTCATCAAATAAAAGCGCTGTTCGCCAACCCCATCCCTTTGGAGCTTTTGGTAAAAGAGTGCCTGTTTGTTTGAAGCTTCCAAACACCATGACTTCCCTCTTTGATGGACAAATCAACTTAACAATGAAATGCATAAGAAACACAGAATTAGAACATGAAAGTCATACAAATTATGTAACACAAGCAGTGATTAAATTGACGGCAGTTTACTTGGATACCTGATAACGGGCAGTAACCTTTTCACGAGAGTCCACATACATATGAACCTGAAAGCAGATGGTTAAAGACATAGTCTGGAGCTCTGCAAAGCACTAATTAACAACTTCGTTTGTGGTCTATATCAATCAAGACAATGACAAAATCTTTGGTGGCATTTGAAATTCACATTACCAATAGAACACAATAACAAAGGCGTGCTTTTTTCTTCTTTTTTTGAGGAGAAGAATAAATTTTTTTCATTATTGCTATGAAAAACCATCTATTGCTCTGATAACCAGGAATATGGCTGACCTTTCTATGGGAATCCATTATCTCTGCCTTTCGACGGTGAAGAAATAAACCTAAATAGATAATATGAATTGCACTCAGCTAAGGCAACAAAACTTCTTATAACACTAATATTATAATAAAATAAAGAGTATCGGATTTCCATGGTATATCTTTACACAGCTTTAAACATTACCAAGTGTTCGCCGTCCCTGAGGGTCCTCATCATTAAAAGCCTGAACGCTAACCTAAAAATTCAAAGAGGGAAATTCATTCTGCATCAGACCATTGTGAATAGATAAAGCCTCATCATATAACTCTAAGCTTATATATATACAAAACAATTAGTAGATATTTTAACACCTTCCATAAAGAACCAGCATAAAAGACTTCAGGAGAGTGCTTGACTTGGCCATCACTGAGCCTGTGAACATCCTCAAATTGCACCCTGTAAATCCAGTAGAGAATTAACACAACACATATTTGAGACTTTCTTAAGTTTAGCAGTCAACAATAAGAGGGAGTAGAGGAGGTTGGACAGATATAATTAGTAAGCAAGCTTGTAATGCATATAGAATAGGATTGGGTGTCAACTGATCATAATGACTACCCATCAAAACTAGCAAATATGACACTAAGACTTGAGCAGCATGGACCTGTTGCTATTTCCAAAATACATAAGTACATAACAACCAAGCCACAAGCAAAGAGGGATGCAAAAAGAGAAAGCTGCTTTTTATTTTTTTATAGGTAAGTTGCATACACATACAAGCCCAGTGAGATTTTAACCGCACAACCTCACCCCTCCACCTTACTGTTACAAAGGGAGGAGGTGTCATTGAGCCAAAGCTCATTGCCAAAGAGAAAACTGCTATATATTAGCAGTAGACCAAATTAACTTAACTATCCAATCTGACCAATTTGAGATGGAGACATGAGAGCAAGAAGAATCATGGAACAGCACCCTAAAAGGGATAATAAGACTCTGCTTTGCTGAGTCTAATAAGGCTCAGGTGTGGAGCCTTCCTGTGGACCAAAACTGCTTAAAAGTAGAACACCATAGAAACTTCACCGACTTTATCATAAACTTTGACCTCTCTATGCTAAAAAAGAATCAGGAATAGTGGAAATCAGTTCACGTTCCACTTTCAAAGTCAGTCAAAACCAATTAATAGATTGTAGTTAACAAAACTTGATCAGCAAATGATTCAACAGCAATATCTATTATCCTCAAAATATGAGAATTAGGTAACCAAATAGGAGGTGAAAATAAGTTATACCAGTAACTGTATCCACAAGATCACAATGTCTGCAGTATGTAGAAGCCACTCCCTCTGACATCTTTTAAAATATAAAACTACCATACAAAGCACGTCCATAGTAACTGAAAGCAAAATTATGACTTACCCGAAGCGAAAAGGAGGAAAGTGACTTAAAGGTGTTTTCATATCTAAAGATATAGATGAACTGTCTGCATTTTCCCACTCAACCCCAACAGCATTCTCTGGTGACTCAAGCATCTGCATTGGGATACTGCTTGTACTTGGCCCTGCAACGGAAGTTCCAGACATTCTGCTCTGCATATCGATTTCGTACCCCCTCTCTGTTTGCTCTTCATGAACATTAGTTACATTACTCCCTCCTTGGCTTAGGCCAACCAAAGCTGTCAACCCATCTCCAGAAAGATCCCCACTGTGGTCAGGTCTTGCCTCTGAATCATCATTAGCAGGAGACTGCTGGCAGTTTCTGTTGCCCATGCCAAAAGGGACACGTGAAAAGACAAAACGTGTTGGAGGCCAAGCAGTTGCAGGGACAAATGTAGTTCCACGTCCAATACCTGCAAGCCCATCAATCGGCCCCCTAACATGCACACGTACTGGTCTAAAGAGGCCATTTGCTTCACCTTGAGCAGATTCAGCAACATATACATTCCCCATGTTTCCATGAGAAGTATTTTGATCATGCTCTTGCATGTAATATGCTGTGCTAGTGCCTCCATGTGAAAAACCATATGGCTGCCTACAATTGCATGCCATACTTGTGAGGCAGCAACTTCTGCATGTATCAGCACCAATTTCTTGTACCCTTTGGCTTAAAAGCATCTACACAATAGCCATATATTAAAGAAAATAAAAATTTCTTAAACAAAAGCACAGAAACAATGTGTAATCATAAATGCATGTATTGGGAAAAGATGTCCAAACTTCCAGTGGTGGGAAATTGCAGAGGGGCATTGTAGCCACTCTGCTAGCTCCCATAGTGGTCCTCCTAAACTGAATCAGCCAATCCATACAAATTATGGCATCCTCAATTTCTTTTGAAAATCCCATACATGAGTAAATGACTAGGAGAATCACCATTGTAAAAAACTAGGTCATACCATGTTTGTGTGTCACATCCAAAGGGGCAACACTGTCACAGGAAGCATGGACTCTTCAAATTCCCCAATGTCATAAGCATTTTTATATAAGGCACTGGGTATAGAAAATTAAAGAACAAGACCCAGAATCAGACCTGTAGCCAAAGACCATCATTTACAGCTTTGCAAGGAAAACCCAATTCTTCAAGTTGCTTTCTCACATTTAAAAGGGCCTCAAAAGACATGTTGCTATATAAAAGAGAACCCCCTTCAAATATATTAACGAATGCATCATATTCCTCCCCACGTACCCCAAAATTTCCTTTAGCATAACCCTTTAGCTGTCTCTTGCCCACAACCCTGCCACCCCATGAAAGAGACGGCATGCCACATCTTCCCCAATCATTCATCATGAGCCCATTACTGGAAGAGTTCATTGAAGAGCAATGCCTTGATTGGTCCCTGGCATGCCAGCTATTGTTATTCAGATGGTAGCAAGAGCCTTCTTCAGATGGCCCTTCCATAGCCATTCCAGTGGTCCCCAGTCCACCTGCTCTAACACCTGTTGACACTTCAACAAAGGAGCATGAGGCTCTATATCCATCTATATCTGCCAATGAGGGACTCAATGATGAAGGCCCTTCCATGTTGCAGGGGTATCTTGGCTCCATGTTCAAATGAGAGTATGCAGCCTCTTGCACCTGTTGGCTAGAATTGGAAACTCCTGTTTGACAATCAACCACACAATCAGCAAGCTCTACCAGAAGATTATGAGCAGCATCATGGCCTTCGACGTCATCTTTTAAACTCAAGTGTCCTAGTTCAGATTCCAACATTTTATTAGCACAGCTATCCATGAAATTTTTTCCCTGTGCTTGAGGAGAATCAGAGTGGCTATCCATTCCAGTCTCAGAACCACAACTTCCTTGTTCAGAATGTTCTGCCTTGCAATGGGCAACTTTGTCAAGGAATGTGCATAATGCCAGTTCGAACCTTGGAAAAATAAAAAATAAAAAAGCTGTTATCCATCTTTAAAGAAACTCAAGCTGAGAGACACAAACCTCAGAGGTTGTCAATACCCCTTACCGTTTCTCTTCACTAAGTACCCACAATTCATCTGAGGTTAACAATGCATGCAAGGTTTGTGAAGAAAGTTTAGGAAGCACCTATGCATGACAGGAAAATGCAGATAGTAAGTTTGACTGAACCAAAACCAGAAACATTTACTAAACTATGAAGTAGTAATCCAAATCATATGAATAGATTTTCGATCATGCTTTCAGATGTGGACAAAGAAAAAAAAAATTCAAATAAAATAGGTAGAAAAGAATTCCTGCAGTTCAAACAAACAAAAACAAAAATGAAAGTTGCATAGGAGCAGATAAATGTCCTAGATTCCTCCAAAAAAAAAATTTTTAAATTAAAAGAATGTATCACACGATGTGAACAAAAACAAGAGATGCATTCTTTATCAAATTTCAACTTCATGTTTAATGACACTTAATGTCAGCCCAAAAGATTTTTTCAAAGACAAAGTATACTTCCTTGTCTTCCCTTCCCACATCCACCAGTTTCATATTTGTTAATAGTGCCATATGTTGTCCCAAGTTAAAAGGAGACAAAAAGGAATAGCTACCAAAAACTCACATGCTGCAACAGCATGGTTATCTTTATTTAATACCTCTTTCAACTCCATGGCACCACTTTGACAAAGGTAGCCCCAGCAAGCATTTCTCACCCGCTCTCCATGTATGCCATAGTCTTGGCTCTCTGCAAAAACCTGAATTACAGGTCAATAATGTCAATAATTCAAAGAGGCTGATAGCATCTAGTTGTATTAGGTAGTAAAAAGAGGCTGCACGAGCATCTTGAACCTGATATGCTAAGAAGTTGGAAGTCCATAATTCGGATATAATAAAGTCTGTGCATATTGCACACAAATCCTGCATGGAAAAACATCAACTTTTAATTAAAATGCACTGCTTTCAAAAGAAAAGGATTAAAGTAGAATGATCCACCCGGAATGCGGAATCTTTGGTATGCAATGAGGATGAAAGATTCAGTACTGCCCATTATAAAGAGCATACTACCTGAAGGTCAAGGAAGGAAGCAGCAGCTAGGACTCGAAATGCATTATTATCAGTAAGCTTAGGATGGTGTCCATACAGATATGCCAAAGCCGTTGCAATTGCTTCACCATTAACATTTTTATCATCTACATGCAAGGTCACAATTGGAGCATTGGCTTCTTTCCAATGACCATGAAGCATATTCCTACCAGAAACATGAGATGTCAGAATATGAAGTCATCAAGTGTAACTTGTAAGCATTAGCACTTAATAAACCAATATAAATAAAATAAATCAGAAAATTTTCAGTAAGTGAAATTATTTTCCCCTAAATTCTCATCAACATGCAAACTGGTGCATTTCTCCTTTTTACTAAATTTTTTTTTTTTTTTTTTATAGGTAATCAGAAAACTATTATAAATGAGAGAAAAAAGAAAAAAAACAAGAAGTTCATGAAGATAAACAACAAGAAAAAAAGAATACTTCAATGTGTGAATACTTCAGTCTTCTATTGGATGCTAATTGCCAGTACAACAAGCCATAATTCCTGGAATCATCCCACTAAATCCATTTCTTTTCTACAACCTATTTATCCTTGTTTCTTCTCTTTCATCTAATTTTCTTTTACACCATTTCACAAGCATTACATCCAAAAACATAGTCCTACTTATAGAAGCCTCCGGTACCACAGGTTAATTACAATTTACCCACCTACCTAAGGTTTGGGTCAAATTCGATTCACCAACCTATGGTTTAAAAAGTTGCCACTTTCCTACCTAAGTATTAATTTTGTTTGTTTTTTATACATGAATTTAATGTATTCAGATTTTAAAAAGTTGCCAAGAGCCTTGTAGCTCAAGGACATTGCCTGATCTCTCTAATTAGGAGGAATTCGAAATTTAAAAAAAAAAAATTTTAAAAAAATTGTAATAAGTTTTCTGTTTTGTTTTCTAGACCTAATTTTCAAAGAATGTGATTTAAACATGCAACTCTTAGTGATTTTGAGCTAATTTTACAAAGCAATGTGACCTTAGGTAGGTTAAAACATAAATGAAACTTTTTAAACCGTATATTGGCAAATCAAATTTGGCTTGAACTACAAGTAGGTAAAGTGTGATTAGCCTTCTACATAATTGAAAAGCATAGAGAATGCTAAACCTTAATAAATTAATGATTGCAATATCAATTTAAAATGAAAACAATCACAATCGCAATGCATTGGCAGCATGGTAACACAGCTAAGGTCGTTCGTTTAATTTCTATCTAGCTAGGCTAAAATACTTCTCCTTTTAAAGTAATAATTTTATTAGAGCTACGCTAAAATACCATTTACACCCTCTAGATTTGAGATTGCGTCTAAATTGATCCCGTCCCATTACTATGAAAACTTGCATTTTTAAAGCCTCAAGTATTACAACAATATCATCGTACCCTTTTGCCAACATCCATTAGAATTTTGCCATCGAACCACACAGAATTGACATCATCTTGGACATAAAAATAGAAGAAAAACATCATTTTTAGGCAGTTTAACAACGAAATTGTGATGCATTGTTACAATAGTTTAGCATACGTAAATTGCAAGTTTTGAAAGCCACGGGACCCAATTAGAAGTGACCCCAAACTTAAAGGGTGTAAAGTGCATTTCAACCAAATAGCTAAACTCTCAAAACATTCAATAGCAACAATCCACACACACACACACACATATATATATCAATAAAAAATTAAAATTGTCTAGAATAAATTGAATAATGGAATTACAATTCAACTCAAATTAACAAAAAATCTAAAATTTGCACACATTTGTATCAAATTACCAAAAGGCCAGCCAAATTTGCATAAATTACGATCAACAGAGCGGTGAGACGAGAGAGTTGGGAACCTAAAAAAGTTTTCATTCACATTTGTCTTTCCAAATTCAAAAACTTGACAAGCACCGAATCGAATTGCCATAAGAAACTGCAAAAAATTACAATCAGACCTGAAGTAGGAGCTGCGAGAGAGGATCAGACGGTGGAGGTGGTAGGTGGAGCCCATGGCGTTAACGACGATATCGGAGAAGGAGCCGGAGTTGAAGCCCTCCATCTGAATATGGTCGCAGAGGGAGGTGAGGTTGCAATCCAGTGCGCGCAGCTCCACGCTGCTCCGGTCGTTGTCGGAGTGCTGCTGCGACTGCAACTGCGACTGCGATTGTGAGTGAGAGTGGGAGTGCGAGTGCGAGTGCGAGTGCGAGTGCGAGGGCGGGATCGTCATTTTCATCTGGGGTCCGTAGGACCGGGTTTTCGGGTACTGGGGCTCCATTCGGGTTGGGATTTTGGTTTTGCAGAAGGGGAGGGAGTGGAAGTGAGTGTTGGTCTTGGTGGTGGTTTTTGGTTTTTGGGATCAGAGAGTCATCGGTGATTGAAAGAAAAGTCTACAAACAATTTGAGAATTTAATTGGTTACGTGTGTATGGGGCTGTTAGCTTTTTATATGCGTCTGGAGAGCATAAATACATTGCAGATTAAACGGTGCGTTTTGATGAGATATTTTTGGATTAAAGTAAAGATAGTTTTTGAATTATTCTAAGTTTTGGATGAAAGAAAAATTATCTTTTAATTTCTTTTATTTAGCTTGGTGTGAGATGGAGTTGTTTTTCATTTTATATCAAACTCAATCTATTTTAAGGTTGTTATCAAATGTAAAAATTAAAAAAAAAATTATAATTTTTTGTAAACTATTTTTTTTTTTAATATTTATTTTTCATAAATATTAATGTCAAACAAACAAAGACTAACTTATAATTTCTTTGTTTTTTTGCAAAATTATAGACTACACTTCCATATATAAGGCAATTGCCTAAATCCCCAAGTAATAATGTCTTATAATATATAATATTGTACTTATATAGTAATTTTAAGTAAACTATTTCTATTTATAAATAATAAAAAAGTAATCAAATAAATGTATTTCTTTTTCTATTTTTATTTCAGTTAAAATAAATACTGTGGATTCTGTTAAAATAATTGATAAAGTCTTTTTATTGTTGAAATTTTAAGCTTCCACGAGACACAAATTTGTCATCAATTAACCTTGTGCTTGAATTTGTTGACTTACAACTTGGATACCTTCGGGTAAGGTTGTTTTGTAAAATCCAAACATAAGTTGGACAATTCTAAGAGGAATTCTGGTGTTACACTCCAAACTATAACTTTATCCGCAACTTGCCCATGTGGCGAGTTGTGGTTAGTGGAGGGGTGATGGTGGGTCTATGCGAGGACACTCCTCCACCAACCACAACTCACCACATAGGCAAGTTATGGGTAAAGTTGTGATTTTGGGTGTGACACCAGAATTTTTTCAATTCTAGACTAAGAGCAACCACATCAGTGGTTACAAAAATGTGTAAAATATAAAAAGTGTTCAATTTTACACATTTTAACCCAAAAATCCTCCACATCAGTCTTTGTAAAAATGTCTAAATATACACAATGGTCTTGCAAATGAACAATAACTGTGCATATATACATGGTTACTATAGCATGTGCATATAATATTTTAATAAGAGATTAAATTCTATAAGGATGGGATGTAAAACTCATGTTTTACACCATCCAATAAGTTATTGTCACATTAGCATTTCACTTAAAATTCAATACATCCTACCACACCTAATAACATCTCGATAGATTCCCAATTTGGTTGGGTTTATATATGGGTATTAGAATTGATTGAGTGTGATTGTGTTTATTCTTAAATATGTGATAAGATGATGTGGCATGTTGGGATTGGAGGGGTAAAACATGAGTTTTACACCACGTCCTTATAGAATTTAATCTCTTTTAATAATTTCTTATTCGCTCTTTTTTTTTTTCTCTCTCTTCTCCGTCTGCAAAACTAACCCTCTCTCGTCATGTTATTTCTTCATCTGATACACACACTCCCACAGACACAAAATCAACTACAAACAACAAAATCAACCATTAGAACAAAATCGTTGAATCGGTGATGGTGGATCGTGGATTGGAGAGGCGATTTGGATCGGTGATGTGGATCGGTGTTGATGGAGATTGGTGATGGGTTGATGTGGATTGGTGTTGATGGAGATCGGTGTTGATGGAGTGCTTGTGATGGGTTGACAGAGATCGGTGTTGATGGAGATCAGTTTTGTGGGTTGGCGGAGATCGATGGATTGGAGAGGCATTGTGGTGCTTGTGATGGCTATGATGTTGATGGAGTTCTTGCTCTAGTGCTTTCTGGGTTTTGACCGTGACAGAAAGAAGAAGAAAGAAGAGGAATAAAAGAAAGAGGAAATGGTATAAATAAGGAAAAAGAAAGAAGAAGAAAGTAGAGGAAGTATTGGAAAAAGAAACAGGTAGATAAAATAATATTAAAAAAAGAATATAAAAATATTATTCATATAAAATATAGTGTATAATAGATGAACTGATATGTGTGTTTTGTAAAATTAGTTATATAAAATAGATAAAGTAGGTTTCTTTGTGTAAAATAGACGGAATTTTTTGCCTAAAATATAGGAATAAAATTAAAACGTTTAGCAAATAGCAGTTGTTTTGCACAAGAGAAAAATACACCGGAGAATGGAACTGAAATATTTTAAAAAACTCATGTTTTCAATTGATTTTTTTTTAAAGTAATATTAAATTTGAAACCACACCAAAAAAAAAAAAAAGTTTTAGATAATTAAAAGCATAAGCCCAATGTTTTGCATAGGAGAAAAATACAAATGGGAATGGAACTGAAACATTTTAAAAAATTCATGATTTCAATTGATTTTTTAAAAAAGTAAAATTAAATTTGAAACCACACCAAAAAAAAAAAGTTTTAGATAATTAGAAAAATACACAAGGGAATAGAACTGAAACATTTTCAAAAACTCATGTTTTCAATTGATTTTTCTTTTTAAAAGTTATATTAAATTTGAAACCACACCAAAAAAAAAAAGTTTTAGATAATTAAAAACCTAAGCCCAATGTTCCGCACAGGAAAAAAAATACACAAGGGAATGGAACTGAAATATTTTCAAAAATTCATGTTTTAAATTGATTTAAAAAAAAGTAATATTGAATTTGAAACCACATTAAAAAAAAGAAAGTTTTAGATAATTAAAAGTCTAAATCAAAAAGGCTTAAGCCTTTTGGGTGACCCAATTCCCAAAAGGCCTAAGCTCAATTAGTATGTATTCAATTACATTATATAAATTACTAATTTTTTTCATTATTATTCAATGTGGGACTTCCTTCTCAAGTCTAAACCCAAATTACTAATTTTTTTCATTATTATTCAATGTGGGACTTCTTTTCCAAGTTTAAGCTTTTTGGGTAACTCAATTCCCAAAAGGCCTAAACTCAATTAGCATGGAAAACTACTAATTTTTTTCATTATAATTCGATGTGAGATTTAATTCTAAGTATTAGGAAGTCAAGTGTAGCATTGATAAGTTGGGTTACTCAAGTGTTGGCTTCCTTCTCCGGGTTTCTTAAAGCAATCTTTTATTTATTTTATTTATTTTTTAGCTTAAAGAATGTTTGCATATATGAATTTTGAGGGTTTTTTTTTTTCAAAATAACACAGATTGTTAAATAATTTTATTAATTAGCACCTTTCCAAAACTATTTAAACAATTTCATTTGAAATTGAGCCTTACAGGCCCCATTTCAGTACTCACTCAGCAAAAACATCTCTTCTTCTTCAACCATACGCAACAACCAGAGACCCACAATCAATCAACAAACCCAAGCAAACCCAAAGACCCACAACAAAATCAACAAACCCAGGCACCTGATCAATGCCGCGATTGCGGCTCGGATGTTGAATCGGAACTCAGATTCGGACTCGGCGGGCCTTGGCGGTATCGTGTTCGGAACGGCGTGGTGCTTCCTTGTCCTCTTCGCTGGAGCTCGCAGTGTGGGTTTGCGTGGGTTGAGGTTTCAGTGACGAAGAAGAGGCTCGGACCTCGCAGTGTGGAAACCTACAGATTTGTGTGGGTTGAGGTTTCGGTGAGGAATGCTAACTAACGAATATGTTTGAAAAATGGTGTCATATGGCAATTTTGGCCTGGGTTTTTATTTTAAAGGGCCGTGGTTTATCTCGGCCCAAAAAGAGCCCATGATATATCGAGTTGAAACGACATCGTTGGCCTGTGAAGTGAAAATTTTACAGGTTTCCAGTTCCAGTTGCTGAGTCTCAACTCTCAAGTCTCAACGTTCGGACTTTGGTCTTGGCTCTAATCTCTCTCTCTCTCTCTCTCTCTCTCTCTCTCTCTTTCTCTCTCTATCGCAGAGTTCCGAGTATACCCTAACTTTCCGGCTCTTCTCTAATTCATCTCCAAAGTTTTCCTGGTATGTAATATCTGAAAAATAACTCTATCATTTCAATGTACATTTAATCCAACATTTTCGATTTCTAAGATCAAATTTTTGAATCGAAACTATTCCCAATTTCGTGTAGTGAATAACATTATCTAATAAATTTAACTATCTAATGCCCGAGTGAAATAGTTAACGCCTTGTTTGTTTGCTGGGAAAAAAACCGTATCAACTATTAAGCTCTTTAAAAAGGATTTCTGCATTTGGAATATAGTATTTATTTTATTAAATGAAATTGAAGTTCTTTACTCTCAAAGTTGTCCTGAGTTTGATCAATGTATGCTAGAAATTGTAGAGGAAGCTCCTTTATAGGCTATTCTATGTGCTATGCAATTTTAATGGCTTTTTATTTAGAAAAAGTTCTCATTTTGATGAATAAAATGACTTGATTTTATTAGCCTTTGTATGTCTTTAATTTTTTTTAAGATATGGAAATCTTGCTTAATCATTTACTTTTAAAAATACAAATAATATGTCATAGCCTTGTCTTTAAATAATCTTTTTTTTTTTTAAGAAGATTCTTGCATTGTGTTAAGTTGATGTATGTCTATCGCTATCAGTGTATATATGTTGAAATTTAAGCGCGGGCACGCGCACACACACATATATATTGTTGGCTTGAGATTGAGCTCTAGCTCAGATGGCATCTCATCTCACTGTAAGAACAAGGTGAAGGGTGAGGTCATGGGTTCAATACCCAATAGGTGTGTGTGTGTGTGTAGTTACCAATCAGGAAAAACAAATTTATAAGTAGTTTTTTTAGGGATTCACTTATTGTGTGTGCTCTTCTTGGTATCTCTCTATGAAATGACCTTTTTTTTTTTTTTCCTCAAATATAGATTTGTACTAATAAAGGGTATCACAGAGGGCGAGACATGCAGACATGAAGATGCTCTTAAGGAACCGAGGTAATTTTCTTTTTGTGTGTGTGTGTGTGTGTGTGTGTGTGTGTGTGTGTGTAGGGTTCGCTATCTAGTAGTTGGAATTTTTAAGGGATTCTCTTGATATGTTTTTTCAAAGTTTGTTGTCTGCTATAAGCATGTTCATTTGTTTCTTTCAATTACTTCTTTATCAATCGCGCAGTGAGCTGAATGGTTAAAAAATATCCTAGCAGTCAGGTTTCAAACTTAGGTAAACAAGGTGGAGATTATAGCTATTTTGGCATCTTGTAGGTGGTGTTGGTTATAATAGGACGGGGGAATTAGATTTCATGACATATAATGGGTCAAATTTTGCATCAGTTAACTAACCATTGAGTGTTTCCTAATGGTTGTTTGGTCGCTTACCCCTGCATGTCCAAATTGGGATCTAGAGCAAAATTATACATAGGGGAGGTATTGTGTTGCAGTTTCCCATTTATCATATTCTTTTTCAATTCTTTTTCTTCCCATCTTCATCTGACTTGACAATTAGCTTTGTTTTTTGGTGGTGCAGGATTAATCTATCAAATTGATTTGAAGTGCAGTCACATTTACACCTCTTTTAAAAAGTTCTCATCATTGTATAATGGGCCTTCTGAGGTGGATGGGAAAGTTGTTCCCTTTCTGGATGGGGCTAATAGAGAAAGTTCAAGAAAAGTTGAGGGGGTGAGACAGGTACTGGATAATGTCTGCCAAATATTGGAAAGTGGACCATGGGGACCAGCCTTTGAGACTGCTCTATCTTTGTTAGATGAAAAACCAAAACCAGAACTAGTTATTGGAGTCTTAAGGAGGCTGAAGGATGTCAATGTAGCAGTAAACTATTTTCGGTGGGCTGAGAGAAAAACCGACCAAGCACATTCTCCTGAAGCATACAATTCACTTCTCATGGTTATGGCTAGGGGTAGAAAGTTTGATTGCTTGGAAGAGATTCTTGAAGAAATGAGTATTGCAGGATTCGGTCCATCTAATAACGTGTGTATAGAGTTAGTTGTAAGCTGTGTCAAGTCTCAAAATCTTAGAGAAGCTTTCGATCTAATACAAACCATGAGGAAGTTTAAATTCCGCCCCGCATTTTCGGCTTATACAACTCTGATTGGTGCTTTATCTGCAGTTCATGAACCCGAACTTATGCTCACTCTTTTTCACCAAATGCAGGAGCTAGGTTATGAAGTAAGCGTGCATTTATTTACAACTCTTATTCGTGTATTTGCCAGGGAGGGCCGGGTTGATGCTGCTCTTTCCCTGCTGGATGAGATGAAGAGCAACTCTTTTGATGCCGACATTGTTCTGTATAATGTTTGCATAGATTCTTTTGGTAAGATTGGGAAGGTGGATATGGCCTGGAAATTCTTTCATGAGATGAAATCTCATGGCTTGATGCCTGACGATGTGACATATACTAGCATGATAGGGGTTCTCTGCAAAGCTGATAGACTGGATGAAGCTGTGGAGCTATTCGAACAGCTGGATAGCAGCAGGAAAGTCCCTTGTGTATATGCTTATAACACCATGATCATGGGTTATGGCTCAGCTGGAAAGTTTGATGAAGCGTATAGTTTACTTGAGAGGCAAAAACGAAAGGGGTGCATTCCGAATGTGATTGCATATAATTGCATTCTCACCTGCCTTGGAAAGAAGGGGAGAGTGGAAGAGGCATTACGGATCTTTGAGGAGATGAAGAAAGATGCAGTGCCAAACCTTCCAACCTATAATATTCTAATAGACATGCTTTGTAGGGCAGGGAAACTTGAGGCTGCTTTGAGTGTTCGGGATGCAATGCAAGAAGCTGGCTTGTTTCCTAATGTTATGACTGTCAACATAATGATAGATAGACTCTGCAAAGCTCAAAAACTGGATGGGGCTTGTTCTATATTTGAAGGAATGGATCACAAAGTTTGCACCCCAGATGCTGTTACATTTTGTTCTCTTATAGAAGGCCTGGGCAGACATGGTAGAGTGGATGATGCCTATAGGCTATATGAAAAGATGCTAGATTCTAATCAGATTCCAAACGCTGTTGTTTATACATCACTTATCAGTAACTTTTTCAAGTGTGGCAGGAAGGAGGATGGTCACAAGATATACAAAGAAATGATTCATCGGGGCTGTTCTCCTGACCTGATGCTTCTTAATACCTACATGGATTGTATTTTCAAAGCTGGTGAGACTGAGAAAGGCAGGGCTTTGTTTAAGGAAATAAAGGCTCGAGGATTCATTCCAGATGTTCGGAGCTATTCAATCCTAATTCACGGCCTTGTCAAAGCAGGTTTTGCAAATGAAACATATGAGTTATTCTACTCAATGAAGGATCAAGGCTGCATTCTGGACACCCGCGCTTACAACACTGTTATTGATGGATTCTGCAAGTCTGGTAAGGTTAACAAAGCTTATCAACTGTTGGAGGAAATGAAGATAAAGGGTCACCAACCCACTGTTGTTACCTATGGCTCTGTCATCGATGGGCTTGCTAAGATTGACAGGCTTGATGAAGCATACATGCTCTTTGAAGAAGCAAAGTCTAGAGGAATAGAGTTAAATGTGGTGATATATAGTAGTCTTATTGATGGGTTCGGGAAGGTGGGTAGAATTGATGAAGCATACCTAATTATGGAAGAGTTGATGCAGAAAGGTTTGACCCCTAATGTATACACTTGGAATTGCTTGCTTGATGCACTTGTGAAAGCAGAGGAAATTAATGAAGCTCTTGTCTGCTTTCAGTCACTGAAAGACTTGAAATGTACCCCCAACCAAGTAACTTACAGCATTCTCATAAATGGTCTCTGTAGGGTTAGAAAATTTAATAAGGCCTTTGTGTACTGGCAAGAGATGCAGAAGCAAGGGTTGAAGCCCAACACAATCACGTACACAACCATGATCTCAGGACTTGCAAAGGCTGGAAACATAGTAGACGCTAGTGGGCTTTTTGAGAGGTTTAAGGCAAGTGGTGGTATACCGGATTCTGCTAGTTATAATGCTATGATAGAAGGGCTAAGCAATTGTAATAGAGCAATGGATGCATATGTACTTTTTGAGGAAACTCGGTTGAAAGGTTGTAATATTCATACCAAAACTTGTGTCGTTCTTCTAGATGCATTGCATAAGGCTGAATGCCTTGAGCAGGCAGCAATTGTGGGTGCAGTGTTGAGGGAAACAGCAAAGTCTCAACATGCTTCAAGATCTTGGTAATGTCAGGTTGTAGGTTTTGTAACTTACTGGAGGTTTCAGTTTATGTGGTTCACTCAGTAAGAGGGTATGCCATAATTTTTTCTTTCTCATTGTATTGATGAAAAAATTTGTGGAAAAGAGAGTCCTGTTCATGAATACTCTTCCTTGCATCAATTCCTTTATTGGGCTGAAGTTTCTACCTTAATCCCTTATTTGATCAGTAGCTATTGAAATTATAAGACGTGAAACACAAATCTTTGTTTGCAACAAGGCTTACACAGGCAGCGGGGTGGCCTTTCCATAAGTGCAAATTCATATTTGATTCAAATACAATGCCTTTATTTTTGCAGTTTCATCTCTTTATTGATTTTTTCACTTAATCTTGGGTTGTCTATTGCCAGGCTGACTATGCTGTTTCATACCACACCCTTCCCATGATTGATCAGCATGCACTGTTTCAGCTCGAAAATGTTATAATTAACATTAGAGAGAACTATGAAAAATATCAATTCTTAAAAATATTTCAGGTAAATATTCTCTGATGTTGATTATATTTGTTTAAGTTGGATTTTGCCAGTGAGCTCCAGCTCAAATGGCACCTTACCCCTCATAAGAACAAGGTAAATGGTGAGGTTGTGGTTGAAGATCCATAAAGTGCGTGTGTAATTACCAATTAAAAAAATGGTAACTGCTTCGATTTTGGAGCTCATTCTTTACGAGGTTGTTAGCTTTCTAAAGTAGAGTTATTTATGGCAATTATCAGTCACAGTTGAGCAGTATCAGATTTTGATTTTTACATATGGTTTTATAATGGTAGACAATCATAATTTATTATTTTTTTTTAAAGGAAAAAGATAATCATTGTTCCATTCAAAAGGAGGGAATGCAAGTTTTTTATAGTACGGATGGTTTTAGTGGGTGAAAGAGAGGAAAAAAGAGTGAGTAGAAACAGGCAATAAATTGAAAGAGTGTGGAAGTTTGATGGTATAATTATTGAGCATTAAAGAATATGTTGAAGACGAGCAAACAGGGTTTGGCAGGGGTCATAACCTTGTAAAAGAACAGTAAAATAAAGGACGAAAAGCAGACTACAAAGTTTATCATTCTTGGTTCCGCAGAAATCATACTAGGCAGGATCAAGTAGTAGAGACATCAGGTCAATGAGACTTGGCTCAAAGGGCACTTCCTCCTCTCACAAGTGTGAGTGGGGGTGGGTGAGTTTGTGGGTTTAAAACCCATTGTTTATGTGGTGTAATTGACCAATAAAAAAAAGGTGGAGACATTGGACAGCACTAGAATGCATGAAATTGTTAGTTTCTCATTGACGGTTGATACTAAGTTTTATTTTTTCATGTCTGCTTGCCTTATTTTAGCAGAAAATACTTCTCAATCTACTGTTTGATTTGCTTTTCTGTGGAATTTTAAATGGTATAAATGTTTTGTTTTTATTTTCAGATCATACAACGGTTTGTGATTGTTGACCTATCAAATTTCTATTTTGATGTTGCAAAAGATTGACTTTATGTTGGGTAATTCTTCCCCTACTCTTTATAATCTATAACTTTCCAACCAGCTGCCAAATCATATTTTTGTTTTTGCTGTTCCATCACACTGCAATACATGCTTTTGCAATACAGTTGCGCTTCTCTGCAAATTTGCATGTTTTCTGCAAATAGTGATTCTATAGCCAACTTGAGTGAAATTGTAAACTAATTTGATGCTATTCTTGCTTAATTTCCTGGATATGGGGACTATTGGGGAGCAAAGATTTTCAGTAGCTCTCCGTCTTGCAGCCATTGCTCTAAGTTTAACCTGATTTGTTATTCCCCAAAAATGGTTTCAGATGGCAATTCTGGAAGAATAATATATAGGCCTCTGTACAGGGCCAACTCTTTAAGATTTGAGGCCTAAGGTGACAATTTTAAGTAGTTTTATCTCATATTTAGATATCAATTAAATAATATTTATTTAAATTTCTATATTATAGTTTTTTTCTTAAAATTCATTACTCGTTTTTTTAGATATAAAATTAATAATTAAAGTTTTGCATTCAAATTTTGCTAACATCTTATTTTTAATTGATAATATGGCTAATCCCCTTAATCTTTCTTGTGAAGTTGATTTTAGGCAAGAGAATAAGTTTAGGGGTAAGACAGAAAGGGTCTTTGATGGTGATTGATTATCAAGAAATGCTTTTAGAGAGAGGTAAAGTATATGTGGTTTGATGATGACTAGTTGCAAGAATTATTTTTTGAAAGAGAGAGAGGGAGAGAGAGAGAGAGAGAGGAGACATTTGGTGGAAAGACTTAAAAAAAAAAGGTGATGAAAGATTTTTTTAAGTGAGACACAGAAAAAAAGTTGTATATGGGTCTCTTCAGTTTTTAGCTAGGCATTACTGTTTCCAAAAAAAAAAAGGTAAAGAAGTATTTGATATATTTTATTTTAAATTGTTAAATAAATATAATACTGTACTATAGGACCTAAATTATGCAATTGACTCAATTGGCAAAGTGTAGAGCTGGCCCTGCTTCTACACATTGACTTTTGGAGTGAAAAGATTAATCACCTTGCTAGGAATCTTGTTCATCATGGTTCAGGGCCATGTATTTTGGCTGCACAATTTTTTCTTTAGCAAATGCCAGTTATTTAAATTGAAGTCTTAATATCACTTACCCATGTTTTGAAAATAAATAGTGAATTTTTTTTCTCTTCTGCTTGGTCTAAATTTTAGATATGACTGTCCCAAAGTTTTACCAGCCCTGGTGATAGAGATTTTTCCATGCAGACTCACTTTATGGTGCCATGCACCCTATACAAATAAATGCTTTGACACATTTATTGTAAGAGTTTAGGTTCAAAACCCCTTTTGAGGTTTCTTTGCGCCAGTTGAGATTCTGTAGATTTATAAAACCCCATCCTGTTGAAATGTCTGTCATATTATGACTGATTTAAATTTAGTCTTCACTGCTCATCTTGAGTAGTCTAAGCATTGGATGTTCATTTGCTTGATGCTTACACCTCAATAGTACAAAGTGTAGTCAATGAGCTCAAGCTCAAATGTTAGTTTCGTGACCAATAAAAATGGGTGGAGAGTGAGATTCTCAATCCTAAACCCACTGGTGCATGTGGAACACCCCCCCCCCCCCCAAAAAAAAAATAGTGCAAGGTGCATACCAAATGTCACTTTTTAAATCTTGCATAGGAGTATTGCTCATTCATTCACGAGTTTTGTTTGTGGCACATATCTTTAAAATGAATAGTCACAATATGTTTCTGTAATACATACAGTTGGCCTAAATTTCAAAATATAAGTTTTTGGTGTTTATGCTGGTCCCATAAAAGGTGTAGTGAAAATATTTCTCATCCTAAGTTGGTGGTAAATTTTAGGGGCACAACAAGTTTTACAAGGAGAAGTTGTCAAACAGTTCTTGCAGCACATCTGCTTTCCATTGCGAGAGCAATTGCTCCAATATTACCCCATTTGGCTGAGGATGTATGGCAAAACATCCCCTTTCAGTATACCATGGAAGATGGTTCGATTGCTGAATTTGTTTTCAAATCAAGATGGCCAACCCTCAATGAAACTTGGCTTGCTTTTCCTACCAAAGAAATTGATTTCTGGGAAAAAATTCTTGAGGTGAGTATTGTTTTCATTTAATGACAACAAACTGAAATAATTGAGGGTTTGTATATTTCAATTGCATGTTACTTACCAAAAAGAAAAAAGCATTCCAAATGTATGATCTCATATCATTAAAAGATTTTTTTGCAAATAAATCTAAAGAGATTTCAAACTTATCATTGTTGCCATCAAAATTATGTTCTCATGAACCTCTGAAATACTTTTTCTTGGATTCAGATCCTCTAGAGTTCTTAGGGTACTCTACCAGTAGAGTTCATTAAATCCTAACCACTCTTTAATGATTTAATGGTTTAGATTCTGCCATGTCAGCATTTCATTAATAATATTCTTGAAATAATAAAATAATGTTGTAAACAAAACAATTAAGATGATTGTTAATGAAATACTGACATGGCAAAATCTAGACCATTAAATCATTAAAGATTAGTTAGGATTTAATGAACTCTACTTGGTAGAGTACCCTAGGAACTCTAGAGGATCTGAATCCATTTTTCTTTCCCTCCTAAAATTCTATAGTGAAAAAAAATTCAATTTTAGCACATTTTTGAAAGACCTTTTGGAAGTTTTGTAGCTCATAAAGAATCAGCTGATAATGTTTTTGGTGATGTTTTCTTGAAAAAAAAAATGAAGAAATTATTAGGTACTCTCCAAGAGTACAAGTGATGTACTCCAAACCTAAAAGCAAGCCACCTAATACAAAAATGAACTTTTTTACATGGCTTTTTTAGATTTTTGTATTAGGTGATTTGCTTTTATTAATGCGGGATACCATGTCACCCATACTTTCTAGATTTCCATTTCCTTCATAAAAAGTAATGTTAAAAGTTAATTCTGTAAAATTTGTAAAAGTGCTAGTGAGATCTTTCTGCAATCTGCTAGTGAGAACTGAGGTGAATAGAGTCCTGGAGATTGCACGTACTGAGACACTGATTGGTTCCAGTTTAGATGCAAAGGTTTACCTCCAGACTTCTGATGCCAGCCTGGCATCTAGATTGTGTGAGATGTGTGCAGCAAACAACAATGTAGACACATTGCATCGCATATTCATCACATCTCAGGTATGCTGTGTTCTGTGTTGTTTACATCTACTACTTGTACCAAAGCAACCCTATTTGGTGATCTACAAGTAAATATTCATTGCATTATCCCTTTTTAGTTGGGAAGCACACTGATGTGGTGCTATTAGCATCTCGTTTATCCTAGAAACTGAGGCTTATCAGATGGATATGTTTTATAGCAGTTATTATTATTATCTACATAGTAGTACAACAATAGGGTTGTGTAAGTCTGTCTTGGCTATATATGAGGGAGTTCCTTAGGAATATGATTTACCATTATGTTATTTAGTTGCTTGAACCACGTAAGAATTTATTGTTCTTACCTGTCAATATGCAGGCAGAGGTTCTTCCCTCTTAAGATGAGCTGATTTCCCACATACCATTCAGTGGAGTGTCTCATTTAAGGAAAGAGCAAGGTTTGGATTGGCTTGTCTCGTGCCGAGGGTTTAATGTGTGAAAGATGCTGGAATTTTTCACCCCTAGCTGGTTCTTTTTCAGAACATCCCACCCTTTGCAACCGCAGCTATAATGTGGTTGATGCTCAACCACTTCCAACTGTAGCAATGACAAGCTGAGATTCTGGGAACTGCAATTTTTTACCAGTTTAGCCCGACACTAGATTTGAATGGGTTGATTCAAAGATCAGAGCCGCAAATATTTCAATTTAGCCGACAATTTGATTTGGTCAGTACACAGCCTTTCTAGGCTAGTTCGGTTCAGCAGCATAACGTTTTGACTTCCAATTCTGTAAGTGAAACCCAATTTTGGCACAACTGAATTCTAAAAATTTGTTCTGCATGGTGTTCCACACCACTCCTATACATATAAAACCATTTTTAGATATTTATACAAAAATTTATACCTACGATTTTAACCTTTTTTTTTCCTGGAAGGCATATACCTAGCTTTCCATTAATGCAAATTTCCTAAGATGCCTAATATTATCCCTTTTTTGGTTACTCTTACGTGTTTCATGGAATTTCTAACGTGCACATTTTTTTTTTGGGATAAATCATTTGTTGGGAATAGTAAAATTTGAACCTAGATGTCTCTATTGGATCATTAAGTTGTCAGTTGAGCTACAAGCTCTTGGTCTAGCACAAATGTGCACGTGCGTGGACAATTGCACCCATGACCCCAAATTGCTATAACCAACTTAAAAATACCAAGGCCAACAACTTTTCCAGAGATTACACAATATCACATGCGTGATATGTAAAACCTTAAGCACGTGAGGGGCATTAGATCTATAAGCCACATACACCCTGACAAATTCATCCCCTGCTGAAAGGGCTTTACGACACACACAGCCACATAATATGGCCGTGCAATGGGCCAATATGTGCCATTGGCCCATTGCCGGGCTTTATGTATTGGCAATATAAATTAATATCACCCAGGCAACAAGACACTTAGCTTGGCCCAAACCTGTTATTTTCAACTGGCCCTATTGCCTCTTCCACTAAATATTTCCAGATATTTTGAACTTTTTTGCATTAGGGCCCTTCCCGTGTTGCAGCAGATGTAGAATACCTTAAATTAGCCACATCAATAAATCATGGTAAAAGACAAAGATTTTGATTCTGCACCAACCGGTATTTTTATTACCTAAATGGAAATTATTATGTATTGTACAGGATCTGCTGCACCACACAAATAATAAATAGTAAAACCATGTAGCCATAATCTACATGGATCAGACCAGGGGCCAAAGACATCTCAAGCACGTTGCTGGATTCCATGGCGAGTGATGCCAGAGCAGCACCGTGTCTCAAAAAATATACCGTAAGTTCATCCACTAACCCTCAGAGATAGATAATAGAAATGAAAAACAAATCACAAGAAGCATGAAAGGACCAATATAGTAAATACTAATAAAATATTTAAGAACTCGAAAAAAGGTTGCGCCTAGGTTTTGTGCTTTGACTACACTGACATAGAAACAAAAAACTCGATTTCATTGAAATTGAGTATAACATTATGGAACTAGATTTTTGTGAACTCAAGTTCTATGTAAAACTCGAGTTTTAAAAAGTGGTACATTGCTAAATATTTTACAAACAGTGGTATGTTGCTAAATATTTTGTCAATTGGGCCATTTTTGCCCTGTCTTACAAACTTACTTAAATTTCAACCGTCATACCAGCACATGTAGTCTTTCACAAGTTTCAACATGTCATTCATGGATTATCTTACAGAACAGGAAACAACTACCTGTGATTAAGTTCAGGTTTTAGTTCAGTTCCTTCTTGCTCAATCTTTGAGTGGCTGTTGTGGATATCCAAGTCCTCTTTTCCCATAACACCCTGGACAAAGCATCCATTGCGTGATTCAAGTTTAAGCTTTGGGCTAAGAGGCCTTTACTCGAGTCAAAGGCAGTCGTGTTATTTTTCTTATTGACTTGGGTGATATGATGCTAAGGCAGTCATGCTTTCGAAGAAAAGGAAACCAGCAACCCCGAAGAAAAGTTTTAGAGATCAAAGTAGTTCACATTTCTTTTATTGGGCTTAAAGCCCGGTTAATATTTGATTTTTGTTTTTTAAATATTAAATTTTGTTTTAGAAGTGTCTTAGTACAATGACAAGTGTCTTCCACCAAAAATGACAAGTTAGGGCTTGACTCTAAGAATCTCCCTTAAAAGTTACCATAGCTTTTAAATAGAGTTTTGTAATGCAACTTTGTGTTAGACCATCTTTCCATTTCCCTTGTGTGTGTATTTCTTTCTATAGAATAAAAAATAAAAAAAGTGAGAGTTTTGTGCATTGGCCATTGAGTACAACATTTTTCATATTCAACACAAAAAACTTGGAAACAATTTCTTTCATGTCAATTAAAAATGGTTAGTACTTAATATGAATAGCTATTTTTACCCCCAAAAAATAATGAGTCATGCATTAAAGACAAAATTCAAATTAAAAAAAAAAAACTATTAGTAAATTATCTAAGATTCTAAAGTTGATAAGAGCAATTCAAAAAAATAAAAAGTAAATAAGAACAAGTAAGTTTTTGAGAATTACCTATCCACTTGACATAACCACAACTTTTAAAACATCAATTTTATTATATAGTATATGTTTTGGGACTCGTGTTGTTCAAGAGCACTAAAGACAAGCCAAACTCATAAAAAATAAAAAATAAACGAACGTCATATGATGTTTTAGGCTTTTACAGTTTAGAACCCAAAATATTGTGCTTTAAATCTTCTTGTATAATTTTTTTGGTTAAAATTTAAATAACTTATAAATTGGATGGTGCTTATCAATATTACTCCCTAATCCACATTATATTTTTAGACCTTAAAGTTTAAAGTTTTTTTTTTCCTTCATATTTGTTTTTTTTTATTATATATACATCAATAACTGGGGGTGGAGGATTTGAACCGTAAATGTTCTTCTTGAAAACATAAAGAGGTTATGGTTGAGTTATAAGACTTTTGGCCATATTTAATTCCTTTTTTATGCTGGCCATATTAATTTTTGTTATTAATTTGACCTCTTTCTTTTTTTATAACTTAGTGACCTATTTCATAAACACGAGTATTAAAATAAATATGGTGAAATGCAAAGATTTCTTTATATATATATATATATATATATATCATGGACAGTTAGATCACTAGTGGAAATGAATGGTAGGCCAATATAAAAATAGAGTAAAAAACAAAACAAATTTAAAATATACTTTCAATTACACTTTACACTTTAAAATTTTGATTTTCCATCTAAAATAATGGCAAAATTGACAACGAAGTACAAAGTGTAACATAAGCATTTAGGTGATAAAATGTTTTTTTTTTTGGCAAATAACACTCACCTTCCTTGAGGTTTGGGAAAATGACATTCACCCCCAAACTTAAAAGAAAAAAACATTTTCCCCCTTTGACATTCATTTAACTAAACTCTGTTATTGTGATGTTAAAAATGTTCTGTAATAACCTACCCTTTAGTTAAGAACATATTTCCAAAATTGCCCTCAACTTATTCTTAAAAGTTTTACAAAACCCAAAATTTCGGTAATCATCCCTTCCCGCTTCTTTGAAAACCTAGATTGATGTTAAGGACTTTTATTTACAAATTCATAGTAACAAATACACCTCAGCTGGTCTCCTGCAACCTCTCATCCCATGGCCTAACAATGATTCCACAGTGAATACGACAAAAGCTGAATAACCAGGTAAATGTCGATAAAGCCCTCAAAATTTCTTGTATTTTAGCATAGCTTAGCCATGGATTTTTGGAATTTATGTGTAGATAGATTGTTATATGCAAAATGGTTTAATATTCACAAAACAATTTGTAAAGCTTTAATTTTTTTTTGAAAAAGCTCGATTTTTGTTGTTGTTAATGGGTTTACTTCAAAGTTCAAAGACATTTTTGTTGATGGATTTTGTTTGAAAATGCTCAATTTGTTGAATGGCATGAAAAACCATTTCAAATACTAGTGTTTGATGCCACTGCAGCCGCTGTAGTTTTTAAATATCATGTAGTATTTTCTTTTTACTTTCATATAACAATGAAATCTAGATCTAGGTATCTTGTGCTAATTCAAGGCATGAAATGGGAATTAATATTTTAAATGTACTTTTGCAAGGATGTATAAAAGTTTGTGTTCGACATTTTAAGTGCATGTGCTTGCCTACTTAATTATTAGTTCAGAGTACAAATAAGTTATACCATGATAAGCAATAAATTTATAAAAGATCATAACTAGTTGTTGAGAGACTAATTCCTAGTTAAGTAATAAACTAGGTTGCTACCCTTGCTTACAATCTAAAATCTAAATTGAATCCAAATCATTTCTAATTGTAGCTTGAGTATTTGTTGTGTTCATTTTAATTTTTGTGCCAAGTGACACATTCATAATACTCAATGTGAAAGTTGAGACAATCTTCTTACTCACCTAAGTAAAATCACCTTATCATCATTATTATTGAATGTTTCCATAATCTTAAAAAACCAATATGTTTTTAAGGGTTGAGTGTTTTACAAATTACAAGGATTTGGACTATCTTAATTAACCAGCCGTTACTAGAACAACATAAAATAAACATTTCTTTTTCTAAATCTAATTAACATATTATATTTATTTGCAAAATTAAGAAATTCAAAAAATAAATTAAATAAACAATATTAAAACCAATATATTTCTTAATTATAAAACTTAAAATCATAAATTTATTTAATTCAAAACACTAAAATTATTATAAACTCTTTAACACTACTTTGCTTCTTCTTTTTTTTACCTCTAAAAACTAAGGGTATGTTGGGTAATTGCTTTTTTCCCCCTTATATTCTGTTTCCAAAAACAATTTTTTATTTTTTGGACTAAAAAACTTGTTTGGCAACCCAAAATGAACAAAAAACAAAAACTGTTTTCAAAACTCAATTTGTAAAGGAAACTGAAAACAAGCAAAAAATTATTTTCAGTTTCTAATCTTCAAAAGTCAATGAAAAAACGGATTTTATTTTATGAATTTGTGTTTGCATTAGAGTTCAAATCTTAGTAACAACATATTTTAGTATTTTCTATTTTTTCTTCAAAAAACTTTTTTTTTTTAATTTCAACTAACCAAACATGTTTTTTATTTCAAAAATACAAGAAAATTGTTTTTTCTTAATATTCCCAAAATATAAGTTTTTGAAAATAGAAAACAAAAACTGTTACCAAACATAACCTAAAATTTCTGAAAACATAAGAATAATAGGTATTAATTAAAGTCTTTTAATTTCAAAGATAGATTAACAAGGGTAAGGTTATAAAAAAAAAACCTCAATTGTACCCAATCCAATCTAAGAAAAGGCTCAATCATGCATAAAACAAAATCATATAAAGGGATTTTGGCCTAATACAATTGAGCGACTTAAACTACTTGAGTCAACAAGCCAACCACAGGACAAGGTTTCTCTTTAAACTAGTATGGAGAGAAATCCTTCAAACTTCTCCTATATTTTTATTGGATGTGAATTTTGAATATTTAAATATTGGATTGCATGTTTTTTATGTTCTTAGCATGTGTGCAGACCCGAGGACCCGAGGACATAGGATGAAGACCCAAGGATCAAATGTGAAGCTTAAGGAATAAAAGGGATGGTAATCAGGATGGAAGTCAAGTGCCTGAGGATCCGAGGATGGGGAAGCGGGATTACCCAGAGAAATACAATGGGTAAATCGGTGATGCATAATAGAGATATTGAAAATATCAGGATTGAGGGTAGGTAATTATGAACGCTGCATTGAATACTCTACACCAAGTTTTCTGGCCGCATTGAATAGGGAGCATCAACTTTATCTGTTGCATTGATGTGAAGGTGAACTGAACAGTACAAGTCACATCACAAGAACTTCTTTCCATTACCGACTACAAGCAAATGTACAAGTGTCAACAAATGAAGTTAGTTAGGTGATAGATGAAGGGTTGAGATAGCAAAAGCAAGAAGTATAAATAAGGGGGAAGGAGACTAGAAAAAGGGCGCTTGAGGGGAGAGAAAGAAAAGAAAAAGAGCTGAGACAAGTGAATGTAGCCAGTCCTTCTTAGAGAAAGTTCGAGGACATGTGTTGCTGGGCTAAATGAAATCATCAGGATGCCATTGTCCTTTGTTGTTTTGTTCCTTCTCTACAAATTCATTGTTTTGGGCCTTAAATTATTGGACCTCCCTTAGGCTGTTAGGCTTGTACATGATTTTTGGTCCTTACAATTGACACCGTCTATGGGAACAATAAAGCGTGACGTTCTGGTGTGAGGATAAATGGTGGAGGCAAGTCAAGAAAGGGAAGAATCGGTTGGTTCATAGAGAGAGAACCAATCCATAAGCATGCAACGGAGAAACGGTAGGCAGCACACCCCAAGTGTGGTGGTGGAATCGTATCATAGTGATCGTACAGGAAGAAGAAGGTCATAGACTGGGGACCAGGTCTCTCGTGATGATGAGCTGCAGAAGATGTAGTCAGAGATAGACTATTTACGCAAAAGGCTGAAACGAAGGAGGAATGATAGGCGGAGTTCATCTTTTTCGTCTAGTGATAGTTCTGGGGAAGGACAAGGGGGGGATGGTTATCAGGGATCTAAGTCCCCTTCTAGTGAGTCCTGTTTTGTTCCTTCTTCGATGGGTAAATCTAAGAAAGGGGAGGGAAACGAGCTGGGGGATGGTCATATCAAGGCACAAAAAATGACGCTATGAGTAAGGCCTTGAGGCAAATCTCTAAATCCCCTTTCATAAAAAAGATAAACAAGGCAAAACTACCTCATAGGTTTTCTCAACCTGTGTTAACCATTTATAATGGCAGGACTGATCCTGTGGAGCATGTTAGTCATTTTAACCAGAAAATGGCAGTTCATTCCAATAATGAAGCTTTAATGTGTAAAGTTTTTCCTTCTAGCCTTGGACCGATGGCCATGGGATGGTTTGATGCTTTAGAGGAAGGGTCCGTAGAGTCCTTTGAAAAGCTGACGAGGGCGTTTGGGGCTCAGTTCATAACGTGTAGTAGGATTCCTAAACTTTAAATGCGTTATTATCCATGGTGATGAGGGAAGGGGAGACTCTTAAAACTTATTCAGATCGGTACTGGGAAACCTATAATGAGATTGATGGAGATGTTAAAGATGTGGCTGTAAGGACTTTTAAGGTGGGACTCCCTACTGAACACGGTCTGAGGAAGTCGTTGATAATGAAAGCTGCTTTAAATATGCGTCAACTTATGGATCGCATAGATAAGTACAAACGAGTTGAGGAGGATCAGATTCAAGGCAAAGGTAAAGCAATAATGCTTCCGGAGAAGAAAGATCCTCAGGGTGTGAGGTATCAAGGCAATCGTCCTAAGCGAGATTTCCCATGGCAGTTATTACTAGTAAGGACTTCTTTGGTTAGTTCATTGTTCAAAGACCCGGTACATCAAATACTAGAGAAGATACGGAATGAATCTTACTTCAAATGGCCTAATAAAATGAGTGGCAATGCATCCTTAAGAAACCAGGGTCTTCATTGTCATTGTCATCAGAATAAGGGACATACCACGAAAGAGTGTAGGACGTTGCGTGATCATCTGAATCAATTGGCCAGGGTGGGGAAGCTCAATCATCTCTTATCTCGGTCGGAAGGGCAGTTTGGGCATCAAGGGGTGGGGTCCCCCCGTGGTAGTATGCCCCGACCAGCGTTGGGCACCATTAATGTCATTTTGGCAAAGCCGGGGAGAGAGCCTAAGGCGTCCTCCAGAGTCTTGTTAGTGTGGGGTGGTCTTGGGAGTGAAACCGTGAAGAAGGGCAACCAAATGGCTAAAAGGGTGAAATTGTCGGCAATCCTCGTCTTGGGTTTTTCTGACGAGGATAAGGAGGGAACATGCCAACCGCATGATGATGCTTTGGTGGTCACTATTCGGATCGGGGGATGTGATTTGAAACGAGTCTTCGTTGATGTCGGAAGTGGAATAGAAATTATGTATCCTGATTTATTTAATGGTTTAAATCTGAAAGTTGAGGATCTGGAGAAGTATGACTCATCGTTAGTAGGTTTTGATGGAAAGCCGGTGATTCCGCTGGGAATGATTTGCCCGTGTAGGTTAAGGACAAGGAAGTATAGGTTAATTTCATAGTCGTAAAGGCCTATTCACCCTACACGGCTATATTGGCTAGGCCATGGCTTCATGCCATGGGTGCGGTCTCGTCAACTTTGCATGTGAAGGTTAAATATCCCATTCGGGGACGGGTGGGCGTGTTACATGGTAGTCAGTCAGTACCCAGGTAATGTGTGATGTCTGCGATTATTAGAACAACTGAGAATCCAGAGACGGGGGCAGATCAGAAAACTCTATAACAATTAAAGAAATCTACCCTAGGACAAGGCGCCGATTTGGATGGAGATTTGGCTGAAGAGCTCAAAAGGGTATCTATAGGGGGGATAAGGAGAGGTATTTTCAGGTGGGATCCTAATTACCTGCATTGGAAAAGATAGAGTTGATTAAATTCTTGGAGGCTAATATTGATGTTTTTGCTTGGACGACGTACAATGTCCCGGGGGTTGACCCTGAGTTTATTTGTCACCAACTGAATGTTAGTCCCGAGGCGGTGCCCCGCAAGCAGCCTCCTCGACGTGCGTCTCAGGATCATGCCGAGGCTGTAAAGGAGGAAGTAAATAAGTTAAAGCAAGCTGGGGCTATTAAAGAGATCTTTTACCCTGAATGGCTAGCTAATACTGTGGTGGTTAAAAAGAAGAACGGGAAGTGGAGAGTTTGCGTGGATTTCACTGATCTAAAAAAGGTATGTCCGAAGGATCCTTTCCCCATTCCAAGAATTGATTAACTAGTGGATGCAACTGTTGGTCATCCTCGGATGAGCTTCTTAGACGCTTTTCAGGGTTATCATCAGATACTGTCGTCACTAGCGGATCAAGAGAAAACATCTTTTCATACTCCTAATGTCAATTATCATTATCGGGTAATGCCTTTTGGTCTCAAGAATGCTGGATCCACTTATCAGAGAATGGTAACTAAAATGTTTGAAGAGCAATTAAGGCATAATATGGAAGCTTATATTGATGATATGGTGATTAAAAGCAAAAGGGTAGAGGACCATTTGGTGGACTTGGAAGAAACCTTCTCGGTCCTTAGGAGGCACAAGCTGCGTCTGAATGCTTCCAAGTGCTCCTTTAGAGTGAGTTCAGGAAAGTTTTTGGGTTATATGATAACGCATAGGGGAATTGAAGTTAATCTCGACTAGATTAGGGCCATCATGAGTTTGCATCCTCCTCGGAACCCCAAGGAAGTGCAGAGATTGACTGGTATGGCGGCGACATTAAACAGGTTCATTTCTCGATCCGCAGACAGGTGTCGGCCTTTTTATCAGCTTTTACATAAGTGGAGAGATTTTCAGTGGACTGATGAATGTGATCTGGCCTTTAAGGATTTAAAGCAATACTTGGCTAGCCCGCCAATACTATCTAGACCTGAGAAGGAGGAGGTGTTGTACGCTTATTTAGCAATCACTAATTATGCTATTAGTCTTGTCCTAGTGCGTAATGATGATGGAATCCAAAAGCCTATGTATTACATTAGTAAATCTTTGCAAGAGGCAGAGAAGTGTTATTTGCCTTTGGAAAATGCCGTGTTAGCCATTGTGCATGCAACAAGAAAGCTTCCACACTATTTTCAGGCCTATACGGTAGTAGTACTTACTCAATTACCTTTACAGGCTCTCATGAGAAAATCAGATTACACCGACCGAGTGGCAAAATGGGGAACGAGGCTTGGAGCATACGATGTTAAGTATATGCCTTGGACAACTATCAAATGGTAGGTTCTCGTTGATTTTGTGGCAGAATTTACGGAGGGTAACAATAAGAAAGAAGGAATAATGTTAACAGTAATGTCTGCCGAGCCTCTTAAAGTTCTCCCTTGGAAAGTTTATACAGATGGGGCGTCTAACCGAAAAGGGGCAGGAATTGGGATTGTGTATTACTCCCGAAAAATTGATCATGGAAAAGTCGTTACGGCTAGGATTTATAGCCACCAATAATGAAGCCGAGTATGAGGCTTTTCTGGTAGGGGCTCAAATGGTTAGGCAATTGGGGGGAGAAATGGTAGAGTTCTATTGTGATTCTCGTTTAATCGTCGGGCAAGTTAATGGGGAGTTTGAGGCTAGGGATGGGAGGATGCAAAAATATCTCAATAAGGTGAAATGTGCTTTAAACATGTTTAAGAATTTTAAGGTGAGACAAATCCCTAAAGGACAGAATGCTCATGCTGATTCATTAGCCATGCTAGCCACGTCCTTGGGATCGAAGCTTCCACAGATGGTAATGGTGGAAGACTTGATGATTTCTAGTCTTGCTAGCGTCCCGGCAGTTGGAATTCATAGCATTCAGGCGGGGCCGAGTTGGATGGATCCAATCGTCACCTTTTTTAAGCAAGGTCTATTGCCTAAAGACAAAGTGGAAGCTAGAAAGGTACGAAGGAGTGCTCCCCGTTATTGGCTTTCTGAAGAGCAGAAGTTATACAAATGTTCTTATTCGGGACCATATCTTTTATGTGTACATCCTGAAGCCGTTGAGCCCATATTGGAAGAGTTGCATGAGGGTTTATGTGGAAGTCACACCGGAGGAAGGTCCTTAGCTCTTAGGGCCATAACCCAAGGATATTGGTGGCCAAGTATGCTGAAAACTTCCCAGAAGTATGTGAAAAAATGTGACCAATGTCAAAGGTTTGCACCAAATATTCATCAACTAGGGGGAGTCTTAAATCCGTTATCCAGCCCATGGCCGTTTGCTCAGTAGGGCTTGGACATCGTTGGACCTTTTCCTCGGGAAGTGGGTAATAAAATATGGCTCCTCGTCGACACAGATTATTTTACTAAGTGGGTAGAGGCCGAGCCATTAGCTAACATTAAGGATGCAGATGCTCAGAGATTCATATGGAAGAATATTGTTACTCGTTTTGGAGTCCCGCATACTTTGATCTCTGATAATGGACTTCAGTTTGATAGCAAAACTTTCCGAAGGTATTGCGGGGATCTAGGAATAAGAAATGGGTATTCAACACCGGCATACCCTCAAGGAAATGGTCAGGCCGAGGCCACCAACAAGGTCATTTTGGCTGGACTGAAGAAGAGGTTGGATGATGCTAAAGGGAGATGGGTAGAGGAGTTGCCTCATGTGTTATGGATGTATCGCACTACTCCCCGTAGGTCAACTGGTGAGACATCCTTCTCAATGACTTACGGGATGGAGGTGGTAATCCCTCTGGAGTCAGGCTTCCCAACCTTGAGATCTGAATAGTATAATGTTGAGGGAAACCACCGCATGCTGCATGATAATCTTGATACTATTGAGGAAAGAAGAGAAGTAGCTAGTGTGAAGATGGCTAGTTATCAATAGGAGCTCAAACAAACATATGATAAGAGGGTGAAGTCTAGGCCCTTAGTGCCAGGAGATTTGGTTTTAAGGAAAGTAGTGGGAACAACAAAGAATCCTGCTTGGGGTAAATTGGGTCCTAACTGGGAAGGGTCATTTAGAATCACATCTGTAGCGGGCATTGGGGCTTATTATTTGGAAGATTTAGATGAAAAGGCAATCCATCGTCCTTGGAATGTAAATAATCTACGGCGTTATTATTATTAAATAGAAAATGTCCTTTTTATGTGTAAATTGAAAATTTGTCCTATTTTACTATGTTGTGTTCTCTTCTTGACATCATTATTGCTATGATAAAATCTTCTAAGTGTTAAACTGAACTTAGTCCTTGTTCGGCTCCTCGGGCCATAAGTCTAAGGAAAATTAACAATGGTGAAATTTTCTAAGTGTTAAACTGAACTTAGTCTTTGTTCGGCTCCTCGGGCCACAAGTCTAAGGAAAAGTAACACGACAGTAAAATCTTCTAAGTGTTAAACTGAACTTAGTTCTTGTTCGGCTCCTCGGGCCACAAGTCAAAGGAAAATTAACACGATAGCGAAGCATTTTAAGTGTTAAACTAAACTTAGTACTTGTTTGGCTCCTCGGGCTACAGGTCTAAGGAAAATTAACACAGAAAATAACCTCAATTGTAGGAGCTAATATATTATCAAAGGTGTAATCATATCTATATCCAAGAGCAATGGAGTAGAAGTTAAGCCAAATGGATGGCAATAGAGTACAGAGATGTCGGGGAAAAGTAAAAAGACAACAATAGTATAAACAAGGAAGAGTAAGTTCAAGGCTTTAGTTTTATAAAAATTAAAGGCCAGTACAATACAAAAAGGCAACACTGGTTCATCAGTTCATAAAATAATAATAATAATAATAAGGCACCACTAGTTCATCAGTTCATATAAAAAAAAAATGCCTTCAAAAGCCTTAGGATAAAGGGTTACGCACGCCATTTACTTTTCTTGATGTTTGTCTTTTTTCTTCTTTTTGGATTGCCCAATCGCTGCTACATTTTCTTCACTCTCTACGTTTGTCAAATCAGTGATGGGTGGAAGGACCTCAGTTTTGTCTTTATCCTTGGCAGAAGCGGAAGAAGGATTTGAATCCAAAATGACTGTGGAAGTGGGTGGAACAGAACTAGAGTCCGCTAGAGGCTTTGAAGAAGGGGGGCCAATTGTAAGGCGGCAAGGTAATAAACTTTGTCTTGGGCCCGAAGCTCAAACTCAGTAGATACGCCGACAGCATCCAAAGCATGTCCCCACACTTCCAAGCAAAATGCGCGGGCAACATTCTTGAGTTGGGCTATAAGGCTCTCAGCTGTTTTCTTCATGCCGGCGTCATACGCTACTTGCTTGGCCTCAACTTTCTCTTGTTCTTTGGTCCCTAGCTATTTTGCACCTGTTTTAGCTCTACCACTGTAAGAGTTAGTCTATTCTGGGCTTGCTTCTAGGCTTCCAAAGCATTGGTTGCCTGAGTCTCGTAGCTTTGAAGCGCGGATTCTGCATTCTTATAAGCTTTTTCCACTTTAGACAACTGTGTGAGGGTGTCCTTCAATTTTTGTTCCGCTTCAGTTTGGGCTTTCACAGCAGACTCCAAGTTGCTTTCGGCCTTTCTGGCCAAGTCCAAAGAGTGATCTGCCCACTCCTCAGCCATAAAGGAAGCTTGGACGGCCTATCATGTGCGCAGATTACAAAAAGAACACAAATATGAGTAACATAGCTAAAGAAGTGAATTTGCATTAGTATAGAGTCACAGTGCAGTACCTTGGCTAGGTCTTGTTTTAAAGATAAGAAGACTTCTCTTTTACGGAAAGATCGTAGTTCAGCCATATCCTCAGGGAGGCATAATACTTTCTCTAAGCATTCAACTACCAAGCTTGAGCTACCCTTCTTCGGGTCCCGTAAATTGGCATCATCAAGCACGGGACCGCCTGAACTTAAAGTGAAGCTGGGCCGCCAAATTGAAGCCTTTCGGGGTTGGTCCCCACTTGTTTCTTTAGAAGTCCCAGTGTGAGTGGGCTTCTTGGAGTGTCCTTTTCCTGCCGGGTATCCTTGGTGGATGGATCGGGGTTCTCTACTTCCTTAGTTTTGGCGGTATGCTTACCTCCTTGACCTCTTTTTCTCTTTTATCCGCAGCCTCGGGAGGAGGGGTGCGTGTCATTATTGGGGTTACAGGACGAGGGGGTACTGATACAGCTGGGGAGGAACCCCCAGCATGGGCTTGCAGCAAGGCAAGGAGATCTGGTTCTTTCTCTTGAAAACCCATGTTACTCAAGGAGGGAAGTGCTGAGGTGTTTGGAGCGTCTGCACAATAGAAGACTTCAAAGTATTTTTCGATTACCTTGGTATGACGGGGCTCGGGAGTTGCCTCTCTTTCCTTGTCCTCGGGAGCAGTGGGGGGTTCTTGAGAGTAAAGGAGTCTGGCTGTCAAAGGTGCTGGGAGCTACGCGTCTTGGGTCCCTTCTGGAGGACGCGTAGTTAGCAGAAAACCGGGTGCTGCTACGTCAATGCGCACTAAGCGTAAATCTTTGGCTCTAATAACGTTTTTTGGGCTTTGAAAACGTTTAGTAAAGGGTTTGTAGCCAAGAATAACGTGGGCTGCCCTAAGCTGTCCGTCCTTGTGCAGGAATATTTCCAACTTGAGGATTCTGTTCAAGTCTTGAAAATTTACTGAATGCTTGTCTGGGGCGGTGTGGTATTCGTCTAACATAAAGGATGAGTACCGTTAATAAAATTTAATAAGCACAAAGTTATAAGGTAAAAGAAAGTAATTAAAAATCCCGAGTATTACTTCGGTCATCGGGAACCCTACTTGGTACCCCTTCTTGGGTAGGGCAATGTAATCCGTCGTACCAATTCCCTGAGACAATGAGGTAATTCTCGTCCATGCCTTTGCTTGAGTCAGGCAAGCAGGAGATCAGTCTAACGGCTGGAACCCTACACTTCATATAATATTTGGTTTTCTCTCCTTTTTGGCAGTTATACACCCAATTTACGTCATGCCAGGATAGGTTAGTCCCCATTTTACAATTGATGGCATCTACGCATCCTAGAATCCTAAGGACATTGGGGGAACATTGGGTCGGGGTTAATCTATAGTTTAAAAGGAAGTCCCAGGTTACCCTACCCATGGGAATTTCCATCCCACCTTCAAAAAAAGCGATCATGGGAATTATCACCGACCCGGGAGGCCAGGGTAAGACTAGCCACTCTCCCTCCTCACAGTGTTGAATGTCAACATCCTCAGGAATTCTATATTGGGCCTTAAAATTTGCCTTTGCCTCATCAGTTTTTACTAACTTAGCGTATCTACCCATTAATTCTTATGAAAAATAAAGGAAAAAATAAACAATGAAGAAGAATCAATAAGAAAGCTAACACACCTCTGAATGAATGCTTAAAATGCTCCTTGGGAGGTTCCCTTCCTTCAGAATGCCAAAAATAAGCCTCAGCCAGCCCCAAATCTTTTTTATATAAGGGTAAAAGGGCGCGGTAATTTTCCCACTCATAAATGAAAGTATTTTCAGAGCCGTACAATGTTGATCGAGCCGTAGAACGTGCAGAGACAGGGAGCCACCTGACACCATAAATGACTGATCGTGGACTCCAAGGCGTCAAGAGCGTGTCACAGGAAGCAAAAAGACGTTTATACGTGTGAAAGCAACTGGCACATGGGGAGTTCTTCCATGGAATTAAAACTTGGCTATTAATTCGGCATCAACAGCCTAAGTTTTAAGGGGCTATTGTGGAGACCCAAGGACCCGAGGACCTAGGATGAAGACCCGAGGATCAAATGTGAAGCTTAAGGAATAAAAGAGATGGTAATCAGGATGGAAGTCAAGTGCCCAAGGATCCAACGATGGGGAAGCGGGATTATCCAGAGAAATACAAAGGGTAAATCGGTGATGCATAATAGAGATATTGAAAATATCAGGGTTGAGGGTAGGTAACTGTGAACGCCGCATTGAATGCTCTGCACCAAACTTTCTGGTCGCATTGAATAGGGAGCACCGGCTTTATCTGTTGCATTGATATGGAGGTGACCTGAACAGTACAAGTCACATCATAAGAACTTCTTTCCATTACCGACTACAAGCAAATGTACAAGTGTCAGTAAATGAAGCTAGTTAGGTGATAGATGAAGTGTTGTGATAGCAAAAGCAAGAAGTATAAATAAGGGGGAAGGAGACTAGAAAAAAGGGGCTTGAGGGGAGAGAAAGAAAAGAAAAAGAGCTGAGACAAGTGAATGTAGCCAGTCCTTCTTAGAAAAAGTCTAAGGACATGTGTTGTTGGGCTAAGTGAAATCATCAAGACGCCATTGTCCTTTGTTGTTTTGTTCCCTCTCTACAAATTCATTGTTTTAGGCCTTAAATTATTGGACCTCTGTTGGGCTGTTGGGCTTATGCATGATTTTTGGTCCTTACAGCATGCGGAGCTGAATACAAATTTACCTTGCCATTTTTTATGTTTTACTTTATTCTATATCAATTGTGGTATGTCATGTGTTTATTTATTTATTTATTTTTAATTTCAAAATTCAGTTATTTTATAAGGGAAGTAAAAAGAATACATGATAAAGTTGTAAATGGAGTACGAAGTGGAATACAATTTTTTTAAAAATAAAGTTGAATACAAAAAGTAATACAAATAATTGGTATTATCATGACTAGTCAATGGTAGAATGAAAATTATCTATCCAATTTCTCATGTTCCACTTTTTTAAAAATTTAATTTTTACTCCACTTTATATAATAAACTTGTTGCATACTATTTTTTTCTTTCTTCATAAATTAAACAAAGTATAATGTAATGGCACAAAATCTGGTGACCCAAACCCACTTAGAATAGTGAAATTTGTGCTATCCAGCTAGGCCCAAATCAATAGATATTTGTGAAGAGAGTGGGGTAAAACAAGTTGGGCTTAGCCCGAGGATACAAACAGGGAAGGAATGAACAAAAGTAAAAGATTAAGTATATAAAAGGTTCTTTGCAAGCTCGCCCGAGGACGAAGTTCTTATGATGGGAGGTACACTGTTCTCGTTCTTTCTATCTTTCACTGTTCTTATTCTAATCTCTATTCTTTGATTTTTTTCTAGGTCCTTTCATTTGGAAGTTCTGTTCCTTTATATATCCTCAACTTATTGCATCCTAGCCCTCCATCTACAATCCTCCAGACTCCCCTTAGGACACTTGTCCTCTTAAATTTCTGCTGAAGGTGGTAGAAGAAGTTGCCTAGCTGTGAATCTATTGTTCATGTCACTTCCTTATCAATGTAGCTGATAAAGTTGTTGCTAGTCATTTAATGCGGAGGCAGTAGGTGTGTCTTTGCTGGAAACTTCCTTCACCTATCTTGACTCTCTCTCTCTGAATGCCCCTCTCTCCATTCAGACTTCTAGGAAGTAATTTGTCCTTTCCCCTCCTATCCTCGGGCGAACCCCCTCCTTAGGCTTAGAATGCTTTTATAGTGTCAGTCACGGCTTATTGTATCCTGTTGTAAAATTTTAAAATACTCCCAAGTGTATGAACCATACCGAAGTATAGTTTGACAAGAACGAGGTCGAACCCACAAGAACTTGTATGAACGTAGGAAAATTAATCAAATCTTAACCAAATTAATCATAATCTAGTTTAATAAACATTGGTTGTTTGCAATTAAATAAACTAAACAAAAAAATTAAACTAAGCAAAGATATAATATAGAGCAATAAAAAGATGTAAACAATCTAGAGAAAGGAATTAAGATTTTGGAATCTACATTGTAAGTCATATTAGCATTGTACGGGGTGCAGGCCCAGGCCCGTTGAACTTCTGGCCATGACCCATGATCTGACGCACGGATTCAAGCCGTTGGGCCTTTGACCTCGATTCGAACACATCTTCAGGCCCAATTAAAGCCCAAAAACCAAGACAGGCCTGTCTCCCTTTAAACGTGTCAGAAACATGTACATGCTGATCACGTTACTCTGTAAACGGGAGGAGCACATGCCGAGAACGCCTTGCGTTCTCGGTTGCCTGATACTGCCTTTGGGAATATCGTTGTCGGGCGGGCTTTTGGAGGTGGGAGTCAATTCCAATGCCACTACCACTTTCTCACCAAAAACCCACCTAAAGATGATAGAATTGGACCCTCATTTGCACTAGTAAGGGGGAGTAATCATGACACCTCCACTTATCTAAGGCTATAAATAGGAGAATGAAGGGAGAAATGAAGGTTGGCAATTCTGGAGAGAGAGAGAGAGAGAGAGAGTAAGAAGTAACGACTAGACTAAGAGAGGAGAGCAACATTTGGAGAAAAGGGTTTGCAGAAATAGGAGAATATTCGAGTCACCGAGTCTAGGACCAACTATAATAGGAAATTCAAAACCCATAATACAAATAGATTATGAGCCCAAGTAAGGGTTAAGCCCAAGTAGGGGTTAAGCCCAACAACCATATTTTGGGTACGCATAAGCATATATTTATGATCATTAATTTTCTTAATCACTACATGATAATTTAGAAATCAATCTTGCTATCATGGAAAATATTATCATTAAAATCCTTATTTTAAATCAAAAGCATGTTCTTCTTTGCTTCTTAGGTATAAAATTAAATTATCAATTGTATCTATAGCCAAACAAATTGCAAGAAATGTCCAATTTTAAAATCAAGAAATAATAAACCAAGCATTCAATTAATTAAGACAAATCCTAAATTATGAAGAAAAAAAAACATGATTGAACTCATATCTAGAATCCTCTTAGTCAATTAATATGAAGCAAGAACATTAAATCATTAAATAACAATTATTGTGAAAAAAATCAAATCACTTAAATGATAATCCTTAATAAAGTTTCATTCCCAACCTTAATTATAAATTTAGCTACTCATAGTAATCGAAAGAAAACATAAAAATAAATATTAAGTACTAAACTAGACAATTAAACTGCTAACTAGGATGGAAGATAAAAGTTACAGGGCTAGCATAGAGAAAGGGTGAAGAAAAAGCCACATGCGGCACTGCCTGTTTGCTCCTTTCAGCCTTCGCTGCCCCCTGTTTCTGTCATGACCCAAATCCATGAAACATGAATTTAGATGTGTGACTAACTTGCTAACCTTACCTAGCTCAATAAAAATAATTTATTTAAACATAGTTCCATAAATCTCCAAATAAACAATGCTACTGATAAATCTCTTACAATAATTAAAATCCACAATTTATAATAATCTCCAAAATCCTGTGAAGTCTAAAGCGGAAATACAAAAATAACTAATAATCTTTTCAAAACTCCACAAATTGGAAACAATTTCCACTACATAAAACGTGAATTACCAAAACAAAGGTAGCTAAAATTCTATGAGTCTTCAAGTAATACTGAAGTCGCCTACAACTTCCAAGCTCAACCTTGCACCTTACAAAGCTATCTAAGGGTTCTAATTCCCAACTACACTTTAATCTGAAAATATTAATTGATGGGGTGAGCCACACATCTAGTAAGTAATTATACAGAATACACAACGAAGTAGAGTCAAGCAAGGCACGAGTATTTTGATTTTTCACAAACTCATTCAATGATATTAAAAACAATTATTCCAAAACATATAATGCATCACTTAATACATATGTAATCAAATCTTAAAGTATTTCAAAAACACATACAAATAATTGATCAGAGCACAGTGTCACATATACACATCACATATTCTCACATACAATCCTTTGAGCGGATACCAACATCTAACCCCTGCTGGTGAGGGATCAATACATATTCTTACATACAACCCTGTGAGCGGATTTACTCATATATATCTGATCAATTCTAAAAACACTTAATTTGAGTTACATATCACAAAACAAAATATATACAAAATAGAATAATTTTCTTAATATTAACAATTATTCCAGAGATAGGGAAATATCAAATATCACAATATTGAACTGATACATAAATCAAAGGATGCTTGACTTCTCTAGGGAACAAATAGGAATTGAGGAATTTATACAAATATAATACAATTCTTGAGTAAATCTGAAATTTCAATTTGCTAAAAGAAACATTTCAAATACCATTTGGAGACTAGGAATATGGCTTGAAATCACTTGGTTTTAACAAATTTAAAGAACAAGAATCTTTTTACAATACTTACTTTGAAACTCAAGTATTTTCGAAAAATAGTTTAGTTTAAAAATCATCTTTTAAATGGGATTTGGACATTCAAAACGTTATTTAAAATTCGAAATTTCTCTTAAAACATTATTTAAAAGTCAATTAAAATTTCTCTTTCAATAGTGTAAAAATGCTTTTTGATAAACTTTTGAAAACTTTTAACTTCTAAGAACCTAAAGGACAAAACTTGTGCATATTATGCATAATTACTTACAGCACTTGAATCACTCTGAAAGTCCAGCTGAAACAACCTCCAAAAAGCCTCAAAATACTCTTAAATATGACCTATAATCAATCATGGAAATTACTTAATATCCTTCACAAAATATAAATTTTACTAAACTATACAAACTGACTCACTAGTAAAATACTTTGCTGAACTAAATGATAACACTAATGCAAAGTATCTCTACCCAAAAATGTGTTTTCCTTGAATTTATCAAAACTCACAGGTAGCAGCTAATATTTTAGGGTTTAAGTTGATATACATAATCCCAAACACGTTAAAGCCACCCAATATATATATCCACCATAGAAAACCTTACAGCTATCCTAATATATATATATAACCACAATGGCATAGCATAATCTCAAGGAAAGGGTCCCAGAGGCAAGGAAAACCATGGCCGCATTCTTTGACTTCTTATATATCTATTATATATATAGATATAGATATAATATGTACTAAATGGCCGCATTCTTTGACTTCAATCTAGGATTATATATATATATATATATATATATATATATATATATATATATATATATATATATATATATTGTGTTCAAATCCGAAAGAAGAATTAACCCCACATCGCCGTTTTCTTGAAATTTAAAGGCTCAATCTATGATTTTATATATATATATATCCTAATGAAAACGAAATTGTGATGCTTTTGTTCATAGATACACAGCAGCAATATCTATCCGTAAAAATATGAATAGAGTTTTAGGACCAAAATCCAACTTTTGAACCATCTAACATCACAACTGATTTCCAAGTTAATCTTCTAAACTTTTAATTCTTTGTTTCTAACGGTAAGAATCATACCTTGAAAAATCTGATTGCCTCTTCACTTGAATGTGCTCCAAACTCCAAGGGAAAAACACCTCTTATCCTCTTTGGTGATGAAACCTTCTTATTAAAACCCTAATTTAACTTTTCCTCCACCTTATATTTAACACATCAAAGATGTGGGCTTAGTGGGGTAGTGGGCTGTAGTTTAAAACCCACTTAAACTTATATTTTTAGTCTCCAAGAAGCCCATAAACGTCTTCCTCTTTTATTTATTTATTTAATTATTTAAACTACCACACCAAATTGTATGCGTTAAAACTTTAATCTTCTCACCTATTTTGTAACACCATAAAATTGTTTACTCTCATCTTACTATGCACACACAAAAAGTACCTCAACTCTATATTAATAATGACGATGACGGTGATGATCATAAAATAAAATCAAATCGGGGTATTACAGTTTCAGCTCTCTCTTCTCGCCTGGGTTTCCGCTTCCTTCTCTGTTGCCCCTCTATTACTATTTCCCACTATTTATACTTCCCTTCACCTATGGGGCTGAGACCTAAAAGCTTCTTATTAAAACCAACGTGGCCCAAGTACTCCTAGTAGATCTTTTGGTGAACAAATCAAGAGGCCCACAACAACAATACAATAATTAATTTGGACTCTAAAGCCCACCACGTTGACTATGAAAGAATTGTTGACTTGAGTTTTGCTTCCTTGCACACTACATCCATGTTGGATTGAGTCTTGGGCCTTTTTTCTTTTTCTTTCTTTGTTTTTGGTCTTCTCTTGAATTCACCCTTGGCCTGGATCTTTACTTTGGGCTGAATTTTTCTTTCACGCTTTTGGATCTTAAGTCTAGTCCCACTTTGTATGTAAAACCTTTTATTACCTATAAATCAAAAACAACTTATAATCCGCCACAAAATAGCATAAAAGTAAGGCTAAAAATACAAATATGAAAGTACTTTATTATTTATAATTCGTGCACATCATATCCCTCCTCGGTCCTCGGGTCCCCACGTATAAAATAAAAAAAGGGCAAATAATACTCCCTCTCTTGAGGTATGGAAAAATGACATTCACCTACAAACTTAAAAGGAAAAAACATTTTTCCCTTTTGACATTCATTTAACTAAACTATGTTAAATTGATGTTAAAAATGTTGTGTACTAACCTACCCTTTAGTTAAGAACATATTTCCAAAATTGCCCTCAATTTATTCTTAAACGTTTTACAAAACTCAAAATTTCGGCAATCATCCCTTCCCGCTCATCCTTTTCCACTGCTTTGAAAACGTAGATTGATGTTAAGGACTTTTCTTTACAAATTCACAGTAACAAATACACCTCAATTGGTCCCGTACAATCTCCCATCCCATGGCTCAACAATGATTCCACAGTGAATACGACAAAAGCTGAATAACCAAGTAAATATCGACAAAGCCCTCAAAATTGATTTGAACTTCTAGAGTTTCTCTTATACTTTGAATAATTAAAACTAGCTTAATAAATCTATAAATAGATATCCTGTATGATGAAAATGTGGTCTAACAAAATAAATTGCAATGAAATAAAAATAGTAACACAACATATATAAATACACACACACATGTACCTATGTAAATTCTATCAAATTTACCCATGTCTGAAAGTTTTTATATTGATAAGTGACTCTAAAAATTTCAAACTCATTTTTAAACAATAAAAGCTTGAAAGCTTCGACAAATTGTTTTATTTTATAAATTTTGATCCAAAGTGCTGGAGAGGGGTGCGATTAAAAAATCTAATAGGATCATCAAACTTTAAAAAATCAATTGGAAATGTGCTAGAAGAGACTAAAAAATTCACTTAAGCAACATGTTTTATAATATGCCCTTTTTATTTTTTATTTTATTTTATGTGAATGCTCTTTTCACTAACCATGGTTAAATTTTAGTAAAGAGAATCTTTTAAAAAATTAAAATGTTTCATTACTAATATTAAGAGAAGAGGGGGGGGAGTATTATTTTTTTTCAAATCTCAAGGGAAGGGGCTGTTTTTTCCTTTTAAGTTAGAGAGTGAGGGTCCGTTTGGATAGAACTTATTGCTGAAAACTGAAAACTGAAAACACTGTAGCAAAATAATTTTTAAATGTGTAAATAGTATTGTGAGACCAATTTTTAATAAAAAATTGCTAAAAACGTACATGAACAGTGCGTGCACTGCACGCTTGTCCCCCCGCAGCAAAAGAAAAAAAAAAACAAAAAAAACAAAACGCAGACGCAACCCATAATAAGCTGGATCTAAACCAGCACTGAGTGTCATTTCTCAAAACCTCAAAGGAGTGAGTGTGATTTGTCTTCTTTTCTTTTTTTTTTTTTTTTAATGCCAGAACATCAAAACCAACCGTATGCCATAGTCCTTTGCCCAAAAAAATAAAGAGAGGGAGATATTGGATGAGATTGAGAATAGGATAAAGATCGAGACCGTCCAAAAAGAACATGGATCAGGATCAAGGATCAGGATCAAGGGCCCTTGATCCTCTTATAAAAAAAGGCGTTCCTCCACCCCCACCGTATTCAATATCATCATGCCACGCGTCCTTAAAAAAATTCAAATGTAGCAACCGCAGAATTTGTTTTCAACTGCATACTATTCCCTCCTTTTGAAAATATTGCCGTTACCGAAAGAGCCCAACGTCTCTTTTCAACTTTTTCAAAATTTAAATTTTAAAACGAGAAAAGTAAGATCCTTTATACTACAACCAGTTTGGTAACTTGAAAGGCAGAATTAACGTACTTTCCCTGTTAAGAATCAGAACCCCACTCCGCCCAGCCCTTCAAATCAAATTTCTTCATTCCTCTCTCTCTCTCTCTCTCAATGGCGTTGAGACCCATTGATAATGCACTTCCAACAACACCAGAAAGGCCCAAAAAGCAAGCAAAAGTTGTGGTTCCAATCCAAAAACAATCTGATTCTATCGTCAATGACGAGAACAAGGCACCCACTGCAGCTGATGCCACTGTTGAATATATTTTGTCTGAAAATCTCAAGGCCGTACCAAATCCTGAGTCCAAGATCCAAGTACGTCTTTGTTTCAAGAGGGTTATTTGATCATGTTATATGTAGAATTATTTACCAAGAATGTGTTTTTGAGGAAACCCATTTGTTATTTTGGTCTAATTTTGGTTTCTTACTTTTGATTGGTTGGAAATACAGAGCTTGATTGAAGAGTTAGAGTCAAAGGATTGGATAAAAGTTTGTGAGTCACTGAATGATGTTAGGCGATTTGCGTTGTATCATTCTACTCTATTGCTTCCGCTCTTGTAAGAGATTCCTCTGTCTTGTTTCTTAAATGTTGCTATATACTATCAGTGAAAAAGAAAATGCATTATTAGTATATATATTTTCTTCTGTGGGGAGTGATGGGATTTTCTAACACAGGGAAAAAGTAGTGTTGGTGTTGGTGAAGGCCATGAAAAATCCAAGAAGTGCTCTGTGCAAGACCTCTATTATGGCTTCATCTGATATTTTCCATGCCTATGGTGACAAGTTCCTTGACTCCTTCCCATCTGATGCATTTGACCAATTGGTATGGACTCAATTTTATATTTTAGTTTATTTTTAGATCTCATGTGATGGGACTCATTGGTGTGTTTGGATTATCTTTTTGTTGAATTTGGCCGAAGGATAATTATACTTGAAAAATGTGAAACTTTAACAAATTGTACATAAGAAAATAAGTTAAAAGGCCAAAAGTTATGATGTGTCATGATTAATGGTTTGAATTTGTGTGGTGGGTTCACAGCTGCTGCAGCTACTACTGAAAGCGTCCCAAGACAAGCGATTTGTATGTGAAGAAGCAGACAAGGCACTAAACGCAATGGTGGGGTCAATGACTCCCTTGCCTCTGCTTAATAAGCTCCGGGTGTATGTTAGCCATGCCAACTTTAGAGTCAGAGCCAAGGCTGCCATTTCAATCTCAAATTGTGTTTCTAAGATGGTAAGTTTAGCAATCTACAATTCTTTCTTGTCTGGAAACTTGTGCTGCCTTCAAGATGTAAATATGAAATCAGATGCTAATTGTGTGGTCTAATGAACAGGGGCTAGAAGGAATGAAAGAGTTTGGGTTAGTAGAATTGGTTCAAATGTCTGCAGATTTATTGAAAGATAGGCTGCCTGAGGCAAGAGAAGCTGCAAGAAGCGTTGTGATTTCAATATATGAGGCTTTTACAGAGAGTGAAGAGCAGAAGCAGGAGGCATGGCAAAGCTTTTGCCAGTCTAATTTATCACCCATTCATGCTCAGTCCATATTCAAGATTATCCCTTCTTTATAGAACTTAGGGTAGTAGTGTGAGGGTGGTAACAGTGGAACTTGTCTAGGCATAATGAACTTGTCACGGCAAGAGCCCCTGTATTTGTTTCATGTAAATGCTGGTTTTTACATGAAATCTACGTGCGGACAAATGTTGAGATTTTTTTTTTATTTGTTTGCTGTAATTTTATTTGATACTTGGTTTTTGAGAAAATGCAGGGTAATGTATGAAAATAAAAATTTGGACTTTATTTCATGGAATTCAACTTATGGAGAAATGCTGAAAAAGTTAGGTCAGCCTAACTTCTATTTTAACAAAAGATTTTTCTTGATGAAAACCACTATTGTATTTCCAAAACTGAACCTAAAGCAGAGTTACACCTCTTCCTTCAGCCACCTAGAGAGAGTAGTTCTAAGATCATAAGATATGAAAATGTTACAAGTTACATGAAAAAATTGTATTCGCTGGACCAACAATATTGTTTCCAGTTGTAATAACAGCATGCTGCTTTGTCCCGCTTAATTTTGATGCATAATTGCCATTCATCAGCAACAAGCTCTTTACATATCTCACAACCACCAGGAGCTAATGCATTGAGAGAAAAGGTTGTTTTCACCAACCAAGGACCCCTTTTCTTGTAAAAAATGAGATCGAAGAGACCTGGACCCACCAGTTGGATGGAAAAAGATGATAAACGATGTCAATATTCTATCTTGAATTTGCTGTAGAGGCACTTTGATCTCCTTCAACCAAAGAGTGCAAAGCCGTCTCGACATCAGCAAATGGTTGGCCAGCGTAGAGTTGAAGTTGCCTCTTCTTCACAACAATTACCTTCATGCCATCTGATACTGCTTCATGAAGTTCCTGCAATAATTTTTCTCATGTTGAAACTAATATCTCTATGGCTAAGTAATGGCATCTAGGGATAATCATGACCTACTCTAGAACGTGACAGGGACACTTGCAAGGGTGTCACACACCCAAATAATTGTGTTGGACATGTGACTTTAAAGGGGTGATTTGAGTGCACCCCTTTGAACAGTGAGTTTCCATAATTTATTCTCAAATGCTTGGTTCATCCTCAAAAACATTATCTTGCATGTGTGGGTTTTGAATGCAATATGAGAAGTAATGTCAAACATTGAAGTGTAATCAAGTAAAGGGTATTTAACCTTGAATAAAATTTCCTTTACTAATCAAAAAAAAAAGGAAAGGTATTTTTACCTTTACTGGTAAAGGAACAACGTCAGAACTAAAATCGCCTAGATCTTCAAAAAATGATTCCAGTAGAAAACAGAAATTACTGGCATCAACACGATCCTCAAAAGCAACAGTATAGCAGTTGTGCTGTTCCTGTGCCTCAGGGGCAATCTTTAGGGTGTATAGTCCCCCCTGTCCTTCATGGTCAGAACCTCTACGCATAAGTATAGCCTGGAATTGGATAAACTGACAGTTAGTTGGGGACAACGAAAAATACTCATAATTAGTTAAAGCAATCTAAATGAAATTTCATAATAGGATTTACAAATTGCCAATTGTCTCAAAAGTTTAAGCTATTAAAAAATAGTGAATTTAATCATTTCACCATTATTCATTTATTCTAAGACTCCCCCTTATGTGTGGGCCTAGCCTCCGCTTAATAATTGAGGCCCAACACATGAGAGTCTTAACTTTTTTTAAATGGGAGGTAGAATACAGGGATTTGAACTAATGACTACTTGCTTTAATATCACGATAAATTACTTGTCCCAAAGACTTAAGGTGTTAGAAAATACAAAATTAATCATTTAACCATTATTCTGACAATGACAAATTAAAATCATATAGAATATATTTAATAGAGCATTAACTAACATCTAAGCAAATGAAGAAGAAACAAATGAGACTCATGTCATAATAGATTTACTTCAAGGGTCAACAACATTGAGCCTATATGTACATTCTGGTGGATTAACCAACTGAACAAAATAAAATTAAAAAGAAGAAGGTCCTAGAACCTATGTCGTCTATGTTGTCTGCAAATAGTATTATTTTAATTTAAAAGACTACAATTAGGCTTAATCTAATGGGAAAAAAAATCAACGGATACCTAGGGTCCAAACTTTTACAAAAAACAATGTACAGAAAATATGAAATGAAGTGCTAACAAACATAGGAATGCAAATGACATGAAACTTAATTGTGCAGTCAAAAAATAACCCAAAATAGCCTTGCGCCCATCTTGTGCCCATCCACAACAGAAAGATGATTGGAGAGGATTACATTCTAGTGTTGTGAAAATATCAACTTTCGTATTAAAAAAGGAAAAAAATTTATTATAAGGCTAGTATGCCGTATGGAATTATAAGTTAGGCAATCCTTATAAAATGAACCCAACTAACATGATGATTTTGAATGAATGGCAGTAATTCAGCTATTAATAAGAAAAAAAATGGCCAATGGTTTAGTCAAGTTGATATAGTCCAAACGCTAAACAATAAGCCACAGATTGGAATAGTAAATAGATTCAATTTACAAATAATATAAAGGTCTCAGTGTCTCACATTGGCAATGATACTGAAATCATGAATAACATTACGTTATTGAGAGAAATACAGTAAAGATACAAAGTTTCAGTTTCATACCAGAACATGAGGAAGCCTCGACCACCAAAAATCAGATTCAACGTTTGGTTGCTTTTCTCTGAATTTGTTAGCCAACGGTTCATCTCCAACTTCTCTGTGTTTTGAATTGCCATTTATACTAAACACAGCATGACCATCAGATGTGGAAGCAGTTCCCTCATTCCCATTTGTGACTTTGTGAGAATGTTGAGTCTCAAACTTTACTGACTGTTGCGAATTTACTACTTCAACTGAAGACCTTTCTGAATCAGTCTTCTGGACAACACGGCCTAAACAATTTAAAAATTAATTGAAGAACATACAAACATAACATAGACTTGCTTTTCGTTACACAGTAGAAATTTGTAACCAAACATTCAAAACATATTGAATGTTTTACCTCACTACCACTGACCTTCAATAAGAAATCCAATTGGTAAAAGAATTGAAAAACAAAAGTACAAGACTTCCATTCACTAAACCACTACCTAAATTAACAATATTCAAATCAATAATCAATATTCAAGCAAAACCATCTAATCAATGCAATCACAACACAATTTAAGCAAAACCCACTAACCAACATTACCATTTCTCTGTTGAGCATTTCCCAAATCCGACAATGACTCTTGCCCGCGCAATTTTCTTCTGTCACCTTCTACACTCTTCGAACCACTCTTCTTCCCATTATCCACATTACGAATACGATCCTTGGTACCTCCAAATCCCTTGGAACCATTTCTCACCTTCATTGGAGGGCTCTTAAATTTGAGCTTTTTCTTAAACATCAATGTCCCATTCGCATCCTTAGAATCCGAATTACCCCTCTTAACCTTATCTTCAACCTTATTAGCCAAATTCGAATTCAACCGCTTTTGCAACTTACTCAATTTCGCACCAATTTCTTTCTCAATTCCAATTCTACGCTTCGAAATCACACTTTCTTCACCAAATTCATCATCCTCGCCGCCTTCCTTACCAGCATTCTTCTCACTCCTCCGAGCTTCCCTTGCCATTGCTCGAATTTCTTCGATTTTCATTTCCATTTCAGAATCAAAATCAGAACCAAACAAAACTTTCTCTTTATTATTACTACTATTCTTCTTTCTATTATCATTATCCGAGCCATCCAAGTTCCCGTTTTTTACTGAATCGGAATTGGCTTTTCCCAGTATCCAAACAGAGAAAATAGTCTGAAACACAAATAGACCAACCAAATACGCACCGTATTTTAGGACAGACCTGGCCGATAATTTACCAACAATGCCATCGGCTGCAGTGGCCGATGTTTCGGAGCTCCGAAACTCTTCTACTTCAACTGATTCTCCAATGTCGGCGGCGCGATTCTCGGTAGATATTTCGTCTGTTGGAGACTCGAAATCGGGGCTTTCGGTTTCGGGGGACACGATGGGAATTACTGGGTTTGAAGGGGGTTTAGTTAGGGTTTTGAGGATTTTGGGGCGGAGATAGTTTTTTCGCTGTGTGGGTTTTGGAAGTGGGAGATGAAGCGAAGCTGATGCACGCGCTTTTGGTCGCGTGACGGTGGGGTTTATGGGAGGTGTGAGGAGAGACAAGGTGGTGGTGGCGCAGTGCGCACCCGCCATTGTTGGTGGCGGAGGAGGGTGAGAAATTGAAGTGGTAAGTTGGTTTCGCGCTTTTCAACTTTAGCTGAGAATTGAGTGGAGCTACTACCTTGTGCTAACGTGCACTGAGTGCGAATGTTTGTGATCAGAGGGTCTTTGATATTTGAGCCCAAGTAAGTTTAGATAATTAGATTTTGAGCCCGGCCCATTTAGGTGAATTTGTAATAAAAATGATTATCTTATAAAGTTATTTAAGATTTAGAAGCTCACCCAAGATAATATAGTTTTAAGTCTACATAACTATATTTTATATACTTAAGTAATGAATATATGGAATGATTATGTTTGAACTCGACTTGTTTAGATGTCAAGCTTACATTAAAACTTGAGTTTAGTTCACTAGCTAAATAAATGAACATAAACAATTTTTTTTCAACCCAATCTTGAACAACTCAATTCATTTACAAACTTAATTAGGGAGAACCAAGAATTCATTGGGGCTAAACTTAACTTGGTTACAAAAATGTGGTTTTAAATTCCACCTTTTGAAAGCACAAATTTTTTAAATTTCAATTTTTGTTATGAACAACTATTTCAAGCGACCACTTTATTGTTGAAAAATATTTTGCAAAAAAACGCACACTATTATTATGTGGGTGGAATCAGCTTTTTATTGATTACATGTTGATTAAAGTACAACTAAGAGAATTGCAATTTTAAAAACTTATGCATGAGCAAATGAACCAAAAAGCAAAACCTAAAATGTGTCAAAGGGAAGCTTTATGGCACGTGTTAATAAACTAAGAGTTCTCAAGATTATTTAATGGGTTACAAATATCTAAAGTCCAAACCACAAGAAAGCACTACTAAAATAAGCATAATTAGAGTTCGTTTACTATCATTTTTCCCCTTTTATGTTAAATGTCCATGTCATGACAAAGTAGATTTTAAAATTTTCAAGATAGCCTCTTATTCCCATTTATCCTAAGTAGAAACATCACTCAAGTACATTAAGAAAAATAAAAACTACTATGAACTTAAACAGATTCATAGAGTTCTAACCCTTTTTTTTATAGGTGGGATGGTGAGGAAGAGGGGAGGTGGGAGCAAATTACAGATTTTGGACATCGCCAAAAAATAAAAATAAAAATAAAAATCATTATCATTGGGTTCTCAATTGAATCTGGTAGAATTCTAACTTGCCAAAGCAACAAATCTTCAATTATACCAAGCTTAATTAAAATGCTTCATCCACGCACCTGGAAAAAAAATTATGTAGCTTTTCACTTTCACGACTCTTATATTATGTCACAAATGATTGACCTCCTAATTGGAAGACCACCACTTTCACTACTGTTACATTTTGTTATAAGTGGCATGGGTAATGAGTGTCACGGTGGATTTTTAATAATATTTTAATCCCTCCATTAGTCACGTCAGTATTTTCTGTTAGTTGAGTGACGGTAGGGGCTAAAATAATACGCGTTAATTGGTTTAGAGACTAAAAGTGGTAAAATGAAAATGTAGGGACCAAAATAGAAATAGGGTCAAAATGTAGGGACTAAAAATGTATATACGCCAAATTAAATGTAAATAAACAAAATTTACAAAACAGTGAAATATCTGGTTTAGAATTAGATAAAATATTTACTGTTTATGCAAATACATGCTTGGCCGTTAAGGAAAATACTAAAATTTAGGATTTGAAATTGAGTAAATTGTTGTGTTTAGTGTGTGCTAATTTTATATATATTTGAATAGAAAATACTAATTTTTAGGAAAAAAATTTATCTAGTAATTTTTTTTTTGAATTACAATTTTAACCCTATTTTTTATTTTTTGTAAAATAAGGATTATCTAATTAAATTATGAGTATTTAAAAAAATATATATTTTGAAGCTATAACTAACTTTCTAAATTCTCTTTATATTTTTTGAAGCTACATCTAATTTATTTATTATTTTGTATGATACATCAAGTTTTTTTGTCTAATGGATAATGGCAATAACTAAATTAACACGACACTAAAAATCTTACGGTAATTTAATGGTGGCGTTCTTAAATTTTAAATATTGAATTAAGTTAGAGAAATTTTTTATTTGATTTGAAAATGAAATATTTTGGTATGGATCAGTACCAACACACCATTTTAAAGTTATTGCTTAATTTAACTTATCGTGTGTGTGTGTGTGTGTGTGTATTTTAAAGATTTCAAACTAACTCTATAGGGGGTCTGAGGACAACCATTCCTACAAGACCATGCCTGATGAGCATATGAGCCCAACAGGCCGATCTTGTGAAGGAAAACCTAGTGCAACTTGAAAAAAAGGGTTTAAAGGAGGGCCTTTAAACAGGCGAAGGAAGGCCTTCTACCTGGGATGTGATCGTCCTGAAATAAGCAAGAGGGATCCTGCCCTTAGCTTGGAGGTATGATTCGAGGGAGGCAAATGTGGCCAACATGGAAGGAAAGAGAGGGGAAAATTTGTTAAGGAAGCACCCATCACTTCTGCATTGAATGTACTACACCAACGAAACCAGCCACATTAATAGCTGAATGACACCAAAATTGTGTCAAGGCAGCCTATAACTCAATCAGCATTTCCTCCAAAGGTGGGATGGGGCAAGTATCTAAGGGAGACCAACCACCCTCTATGTGGAGGGTTAGGATGAGAAGGGAACCACTATAAAAGGGGAGGACATCCCCATGAACAAAGATCTAAATCTAGAGATTAGAGAGAGATCACTCAAACTTTTATCTCCCAAAGTGTAATAAGTTTACTTGGCTGACCAAGAAGACATTTATAGACTTTTTTACTTTCCATTCACTTGTTATTTTGTGTTTCTTTTTGTCTGGATCTTTTTCTCCTACTCCAGCCCTTTGGATTAGGAGCCCACATGTTGGTCCGCTGCACTAATTTCTATAAATTAATTGTAGTGGGCTTACTCTCAAAGCCCATCCTTCGCTTGGTAGGCCTTGATGCCTATTTTTTGCCCCATACAAATTCCATTTAACTCATTAGGTATCCTCCCGTATCAAAAAAATTACAAAAATACATATAATTTTGTATTAGGCAAAATAATCTATGAGAGCCTAAAAAAAACATGTAAAGGTCAAAAGAATCTGGTATTTTAAACAACACATTTTAAGAGGTTAAGTGTATTGGTTTATTGATTGATACCAAATACTTTGGCCGGTTTTGTCAATGTAGTTTAAAATTAATAAATTGATATTTTTCTCATTATTAATAATTTAATTTATATCAAAAGAGTACAAGTAAATATATATTTTAAATGTTAATGTCATGACAATGATCTTCTCTTTCTTATGTTAACCTTTTCTTAGATAAGTGGCTGAGAGAGAGAGAGAGAGAGAGAGAGAGAGACGAAAAGGGTTGCAAACCACATACATAAGACACTACAAAAATATCATTGTTATTAAGTTAGAGTTTGGCTTACCTCTAATACTTTTTTAATTGGAAGTCTCATTTTGTTTTAGATACATAATAACAAGTGGTAGTAAGTTTTAATTTTCATCTAATATTTAGTTAGTGGGTAATGTAGCAGTTTCTCATTAAAATAAAAAAAGATTCAAGTTAAAAAGTACTGGAGATAAGCTAAACCCATTAAATTATTATTTGAAAATGGTAAAGTTCTAACTTGTTAAAGAAAGATACCTTTAAATTATACCAAGATCAATTAATACCTCAATAAAACGAGTTTAAGCAACTTTTCACATTCGACTCTGATTTTATGTCACAAATGATTGGAAGACTACATTTTCATAAATTCTCCAAAGTTTTTTTTGTTAATCATGATACATTATAAAAGTGCACCTGCTGATTGGTTTGCAAGCCTCTCAGCAAAAAAAGAAAAGAAAAGAAGATTGGTTTGCTAGCTGAAATAATTTTTTATTAATTATTTTAATTCCCCCTAGCCAAACGGTTTGAATTTGATACCCGAAAAACCTTGTTTGCTTTGTTGTTCCGATGTCAACTTGATCATGTTGACAGAGGGCTTTTGCTACGATATTGATGAAAAGTTTCAGTTGGTACAGCGGTGAATCTAGACTCTTTATACGTCTCGATAGCACTTATGCGAAAGTTAATAAATTAATAATAGGGTCCCACACCGAAGAATGACAGCAGTGAGGAGTGAAGACTTAGATATAAGATAAGAACCGAACCACTGTACAAAGCATACCTTTCTCGGCCTTTCGGCTAAGATCAAGTGTAGTATCTGTTCTTAACAGTTTAATATCTGATACATGGCCCAATGGGTTGTGTATCATGCGACCCAACCCATTGGGTCACATGATATTAAATAAATTTTTTATGGGGGAAGGCCCGTAATTGTAGCTTGCCATTGGGGCCTTTAAGAGTCGCCCATGTATTGCACTGCTGCTTGGGCCTGGCGCACCCCACTCAAATCCACTACAAAACTTATGGTTCAATTAAAAAATGGCGAATCTGCTCACTTAGGATCTGTTTGCATGGGCCTGGCGCAACCCAACCAACGCAAGTTTTAAATTATTTGTATGGAACCAAAGGAATAAATGCGCAAATATATAAATTTTCAGTCGAAATCAATGGAAATATATAAAATTTTGAATTGATTTCGGTCTAAACCAAAGTCCTGAAAGTTTAAAAGCTCAAGCTTCTTCACTCAACTTGAACAACCAGATTGGGGGAGAGAGATTGAGAGATGATTGAAAAAAATACTAAAAAAAAAAAAGCTGGAAGCTTCTTCACCCAACTTGAACAACCAGATTGGCGGAGAGAGATTGAGAGATGATTGAGGAAAATACTAAAATAAAAGGTCAAAGCTTCTTCACCCAACTCAAACAACCAGACTGAATATTGAGCTATGGTTGAGGAAAATACTAAAAAATTGAATATTGAATATCGATTATTGATAATAGCTCTATTATTATCAGATCAAGAGGGATTGAATCTCAAATCTCTTATTCAATTATCAGATATTTTATTAGTGGAAAATTATTAGGTACTCCCGGAATACCATAAATGCGTACTCCCTCCTCTCACATGAATGGTGGACTCCACCATGAATTTAATTAGTGTGACCCACCATTTATGTGAGAGGAGGGAGTGCGCATTTATGGTACTCCGGGAGTACACAATAATTTTCTTTTATTAGTTGAGCTAACTGAAACCCACAATTAATAGAGATTTTAAATACTAAAAAAAAAAAAACATTTTTGTAGATTTTTTAGTAGGGCTATTCAAGGATGGCAATTTTTTCCCGCCCCGCTTGACCCGCCCCTCCCAGTGCGGGTTTTTCGCGCCCCACATAGGTGATGGGGTGGGGATGGGGCGAGATTTTAGACCCGCACCACAGGGCAGGGCGGGGCGGGGCGAGGTGGGGTGGGTTTACACTTTTTAGACCCACCCCGCCCCACCCCGCATTAATAAGGATTAAGTTGTAATTTTTTCATACTCTAAAATCCTACTATTTAAACAAAAATATCATCAGCTTATTTTATTCTACCTAACGTAGTTCTACCTCTCTTTTCTCTCAAGCAAAGTTGGAAATAAGGTACCAATTTTAACTCTTTTTTTTTGTCTTTTTATTCATGATTCATATGTCTTTCTCAACTTACTTTTCATCATTAACATAATATGAGATTTTTGTGTCATACTATGAGATTTTTGTTGTGACATTGTCTTATTAAATATTTAGATAATATTATTTAGTTTTTGCTAAAAATTAGTTTGATTTGATAGGATAAATTTATTTATATTTATAATTTTAAGTATATTTTTAACATTGAAACATGTCATTTTATTTGAAAAAATGATAATAATTATAGGGAAAATTAACAAGAAATAAAGTTTTACGATGTAGGGCGGGGCTTCGCAGGTCTTCGCGAGGCCTTAAGGGGCGGAGACGAGGTAAGAAATTTTCCCCGTCATGCGGGGCGTGGCGGGGATCGGGTAAGAAAAATCTATACGGGGCGGGGGCGAAGATCTCATCCTTTGGCCCCGCCCCGCCCCATTGCCATCCCTAGGGCTATTTACTATTTATTTGATTTTCATAAACAATTTTTTGATAAATATCACGAACAATTTTGTTAAATTTTGTTAAGTAGCCGAGTGTCTGAGATTATTTTTGTTTACAATAGGATTTTTGCACCAATTTCTATTCTTATTAAATGATTTATTCAAGATAATCCATTAAATGATTTCCCAAAATAATCAATTCTGTATATAGCTATGTTTGGTTTATGTTGAGGTTATTTCGTCAAATAATTAGCCACCTAATTTCAACCTGCTCTTATTTAAAATAAAAATTCAACGTGCTCCATCTTGTTAGTTGGGTTCATGAGCAAAGATCAAAATAAAGTCACCAACCTGCTCTTATCTAAAATAAAAATTCAACATGTTCCATCTTGTTTGTTGGGTTCACGAATAGAGATTATAATAAAGTCATTGTGACAGGTACTCATTTCATGCATTATATCTAATATCTATACGTATGTACTTCTCACTAATTGTGTGTGCGCTATACAATTGTGTGAAACTTACATGTTATGAGAAGGAGGATAGATATTCATAAGATACATCCTCTTTTGCCGCGCACTACTACTCCAAATATTTCGAACCCAAATTCCAGGACATGGAACCCAATGATCATGCTTAGTGAAGACTGAAGAGACTCTAGCTCTCCTTTTGACTGTGTTTATGTTTAATATATATGTACAATCAAGAAAAGGTCGGCATTTTTTTATTCACTAGAGAGGAACGTTGCAAATCCGGGTATGATTTTCAAAATCTCAGCCGTGAATCCGCTCGTTTTTACAGCGGGTAGTTCCAATGGTACGGATCCTTGCACGCCAAAGGAAAAGGAAGCCATTACCCGTGATGATCAGACACTAGAGGAAGGTGATGAAGTTATGTGCACCGAGGGGAGTGCTAAGGACTCGGTGGCCATAGCTTCCTTGAAGATCTCCAATGTTGTCCTCAAAAAAATTGATCCTAAGCTCAGAGCATCTAAGGCCATAGCTCAGGGTAAGTACGAAGCAAGCAGTGACCAAGTTGTGGCTTTAGTGAATCACAAGGCTGTCTCTGACGTCTCCCCAAACTCATGTCAGCATGAGGAATCTTTTGGTTTGCAGGTTGATGGCAGAGGTGAGTTCCCTACCTCTATCTGATTTCTTTCTATCCCCTCCCTCTATTTTAGTTATGAATATTGTTATATGGAATTGTCGGGGTGCTTTAAGCCCCTCGTTTCAAAGTTTTGTCCATAATTTAGTTCAGATGCACTCCCCTGCTATTATGATCATCACAGAAACCAAGATTAGTGGCCAGAGAGCTAAAGATATCACTGATCGGCTTCATTTTGATGGGGCTATTCATGCTAATAACATTGGATTCGCTAGTGGTTTGTGGGTTCAATGGGACTCAACTCAAGTGGAAATCTCTGAGCTATCTTCATCCGAGCAAGAGATTCATACTTTGGTGCGAGACATTTCTTCCAAATGCTCTTGGTTAATGTCTGCTATTTATGTTAGTCCCAGATACGTAGAAAGATGATTGTTGTAGGAAAATATGGCTCAAGTTGCTGAGCTCCATGCCTTGCCTTGGATTATTGCTGGGGACTTCAATGAGGTGCTTACCAGAGAGGATAAATTTGGGGGTCGGCCAATTAACATCTCCAGAGCAATCAAGTTTCAAGAATGCCTTAATAATTGCTAGATGCTTGATATGGGTTTCTCTGGTCCTCGTTTCACTTGGTCAAATCGGCAACCCTTAACTTATCTCATCCAATAAAGAATTGATAGGGTTTTTGTAAACATTGACTGGAATGTGCTTTATCCAGAAGCCAGTGTTCAACATTTGGAACGTTCTCACTCCGATCATTGCCCCATTGTCCTATCAGTACATCGCAATCAGTGAAATTCCTTCCCTAGGCCTTTCAGGTTCCAACTAATGTGGTTAGCGCGTCCCCCCTTCTCGGACCTGGTTAGGGAGACTTGGACAAGGCCCTCCAACCTTCCCGGTGCAGTCACTTCTTTTATTGCTCGTGCCAAAATTTGGAATAGGGATCACTTTGGTAACATCTTCCATAGGAAGCGTTGTATTTGTGCTAGACTTAAGGGAGTGCAATCGGCATTAGGAATTAATCCTAATAATTTTCTCATTGATCTAGAAAAGGCCCTGTTAGATGAATTATCTGCTGTTGCTTCTTTGGAAGCTGATTTTTGGAGTATGAAGTCACAAATCTCATGGGTAGTCGACGGAGATAGAAATACTGCCTTCTTTCACAATTCCACTCTGATCCGCCGCATGAGAAATCGTATTACTAGCTTGAAAGACCGCATGGGTAATTGGCTGAATGGGGATTATGAGATTGCAAACTTTATTAGGCAAGGTTTTCTTGAGCTATTTACTACCTCTCAATGTTTCACTTATCGACAGGTTTGGCAGCCACCCTTTTGGAGGTGTACTTTACAAGCTAATGACATTTTGAAATTGGAGCTTCCAGTCACAGATGCGGAAATTCTTGCTGCTCTTTAGTATTTTAAACCATACAAGGCTCCCGGTCCTGATGGGCTACATGCAGGTTTTTTCCAGCATTTTTGGATGGTAGTGGGTAATTCAGTTAAGGAGGAAATCCAGAATGTTTTCACCACGGGAAAAATTCCTGAGTACCTTAATAGAACTTTGATTACTCATATCCCCAAATGTAATTGCCCAGAATCTCTGAATAATTATCGTCCCATCGGGTTGTGTAATACGGTGTATAAGGTCATAACCAAGCTTATTGTGGGTCGCATCCGACTATTGTTGGACAATCTAGTCTCTTCGCTCCAAATGGCTTTTGTTCCAAAGAGGAAGGGGGTTGATAATGCTATTATAGTGCAGGAGTTGGTCCATACCATGTCTAAAAAGAAAGGTAGAGAAGGATTAATGGCAATAAAATTTGATCTGGAGAAAGCCTACGATCGCCTCGAATGGAGCTTTATTCGAGACACACTGGCTCTTTTCAAGTTTCCCAGTCATCTTATATCTATCATTATGAGCTGCGTCTCTTCCTCATCCATTTCAATCCTCTTCAATGGTGGGGCGTTAGACCCATTCCATCCTTCAAGGGGGATAAGACAAGGTGACCCTCTCTCTCCATACCTCTTCATATTGTGTATGGAGGTTTTAAGAGCCCTTATTTCAGAAAAATGCGAGGCTAAGCTTTGGGATCTAGTTCAGGCTTCTAGAGGTGGTTTGGCCTTTTCTTACTTATTTTTTGCAAACGACCTAGTTCTATTTGCTAAGGCTGATGTTAAAAACTGTCGAGCTGTGAGGGACGTTTTAGACACCTTTTGTGAGCTCTCTGGCCAAAAGGTAAATGCAGATAAATCCCGTGTGTATTTCTTCCCAAATATGTCTCAGTATCATAGGGAGGAGTTGTGTCACATTTTGGATTTTCGATCCACCCCATCCTTAGGGAAATACCTTGGCTTTCCCATAAAACACACGATGATTCCTCAAGATTTTGGTTTCGTAATTGAGCGTGTTCAAAGTCGCCTAGCAGGGTGGAAGACTTATCTTCTTTCCTTTGCCGGGAGACTTGTGTTAACCCAAGCTACATTATCCACCATCCCAAATTATGTCATGCAAATGTGCTGCCCTCCCTGCAAAAGTAACCCAGACAGTGGATAGACTATGTCGTAATTTTATTTGGGGCACTACGGAAACTAAGAAGAAACTCCACCTGATCAGCCGGAAAAAGATAACCAAACCCAAAGCCAATGATGGTCTCGGCCTTCAATCAGCCAAGGAAAGGAATTATACTCTTCTTGCCAAGCTAAATTGGCGTTTTCACCAAGAAAAGGACGCCCCTTGGGCTAGAGTGCTATCTCACAAATACATCACTCGTAGGAGGCGGCCTCCAAATAAGTTCAGATCTTGTTCTCCCACTTGGACAGTAATCAAGAGAGGTGAGCCTATTTTTAACAAGGGTATAAAATGGACAGCGGGGAAAGATAGCAGTTTATCCTTTTGGCATGATAAGTGGTTGAGTGATGGTACCGTTAGAAGCCTCATTGAAGGTCCTTTGCATAGAAATGGGGAGACCTTGCTTATTAGGGATGTTATGCGGCATAACTCTTGGAACTTGGGTAATATTTCTTTTTCCTTTCCATGTTCCCTAAGGTAGAGAATCAAAGCAACTCCTATCCCAATTGCAGCAGCAAGTGTTGATCATATTTTACAGTGTTCTTCGCCTGATGGGGAGTTTGATTTGAAGGAGGCTTATAAGCTAGCTTGTGTAGTTCAGGATTCCCAGTTGTATGAGTCTTTTATGGGTAATTGGGTGTGGAAAACTATTACTCTACCCAAGATCAAGTGCTTCCTTTGGCAGTGCATTCATAAAAGTATTCCTGCTAGAGAAGTGCTCGGCGTAAGGGGACTTGCTGTTCCCATCTCTTGTCCTCTATGCAACGCGAAGGTTGAATCAATTATTCACATTTTACGTGACTGCCTTCTTGCCAAATAATTTTTGGAATTACTTTCCTATACCGATCCACTCTAGCACATTCTATGGGACTAATCTATTGGATTGGCTTTGAATAAATTGTACCAATTATCAGGTGGCTTTATCTGGTATATCTTCCCTTTTGGTGTGTGGTGCCTCTGGCTTAGACGCAACAGAGTGATTTTTAGAGATGGAACACTCCAAAAATCTTTAAAGGAGGAAACTCTAGCCAAAGCTTTTGAATTTGCATTCCTCGGCTTGAATGAGAAGCTCCAACGCACGCTAGTGGTCATTCAGCTTTTGTAGTTTTTACTATAAAATGGACTATTTATATTATCAATAAATTAAATTAAAAAAAATTATCAATAAATTGTGAATAGAATTTGATACCTTATATTCTTATCTATCAACTTGCACAATTCAATATCAAGTCTATATGAACATATTTTTATACATGTATATATATAAATAAAACATATAATATTATATATATGCTAAAATTGAGTTTCATATTTATAACTTGTTTACAAACACATTATTATATTTGAGTTTGGTTCGTTTAATAGTCAAACTTAAACTTGAACTTAAACTTAATTTGTTTGCTAACTAACAAATATAAATAAACTTTTTATTGAGTTAAAGCTTACCCCGAACATTTTATAAACAACTCGATTAATTTAGAACTTTATAGCATTGATGTGACAAGTATAATACTAATTAACACGTCAATTTGAAAGATTTTTTTAATAATAAAATCGATAATAACTTGAATCCTTCGCATTGGAATAACTTAAACATTTTTCATATTATTTTTTTGAAGATAAAACAAAAACATGAAATATAATACGTGTAATCCTACAATATTGCCAAGCCATATGAATTTCCAACCAAGAAAGTTTCAGCCTTATCAGTTATCTGTCCCACGCAAGGCCATATAGTCCACTCCGGTCATGTGTGGCTAAACTCTCCACACCAAATCCAACCCCAACCGAACAGTCCAACTCAAGTTCTCAACCCCACTTCCAAGTTATAGTCTAGCACCCAAAAAAAAAAAAAAACCCTAAAAGACAAAAAAGTTATACACAACATTGTTTGAACTTCTATTGCTTTGGCTTCTGTGTGTGTGCGTGTTCCTTTTTGGGTTATGGAAAACAGAACCGCTGGGAACTGAAAAACTCAAAAGCTATGGACTCAAAGGTTTATGTCCCTCTCTCTACAAAACAAGCGGTCCCAGTACCACGTAATCGTGCCTTTTCCAGCTCGTCTTCACTTTCAACAGGTTCTCAATCTCTCCCTATCCGAGCACCCCCTACCCTTGATTCTGATTCTGATTCTGAATCCATTGGTCCCAACAAAACTTTAAGTCTCAGTAGTAGTACTAGTAGTGCTGGTTACAATGGGTATGAATCTGAGGAACAATTTTTAACTGGGGAGGAGTTTGAGTCTGCTTCAGAGAGGCCATCGGTGGCAGACCCAGATGAGGAAACTCTAGAAAAGAGTGAAAGTTTTGATTTTTCTGGACCTTTTGTGAGAGACTCAAATGGGAAAAGCTTAGAAAGTAGTATAGAATATGAGGGAGAGAGTGATGAAATTGTTGAGCCAGTTTTGGTTGATAACCGGGTTATGCCTAAAGCCAGGTTGTCTATGGATGATGATGATGATGATGATATTGATGTTGAGGAGGAGGAGGAGATGTTGAGCGCAGTCGATGAAGATGGTGGGGTTTCAGGTCCAGTGAGGGTTCCAAGTATTGAGGAATTAGAGAAGTTTGATAGTGCACTTAGAATTAAGGCTTTGGGTGTTGAAGAGGATGAGTTGGTGGAGTGGAGGGATTCTTTTACTTCTAAACAATCTGAGCCTTTAATAGAAATGAAGGTCGTGGAAGGTGCGGTTTTGGATGGATTTGTTGGGGTGCAAAATGGGGTTCTTGGTGTTGGAGAAGAGAAGGCATTGGTTGTGGAGGAGCCTGGTGAGGCTTCTGTATTGGCTGAAGTGATTGAAGATAAGGGTCCTAATGTCACTGAGGCGGCTTATGTTGAAACTTTGATGCCGAATGGGGAAGATGTAATGGAGAAAAATCTGAGGCTGGATGTGGATTTTAAGTTTTATGGTGAAAAAATGGCGAATGGGGAAGATGTTATGGAGAAAAATCTGAGGCTGGATGAGGATGTTAAGTTTTATGGTGAAGAAATGGAGAATGGGGAAGATGTTATGGTGAAAAATCTGAGGCTGGATGAGGATGTTAAATTTTATGGTGAAAAAATGGAGAATGGGGAAGATGTTATAGAGAAAAATCGGAGGTTGGATGAGGATGTTAAGTATTATGGTGAAGAAAAAGGAGTTGAAAATGAAGGTCTTGAATTAAATGGCGCAAATGAAGGGGAGCAAGAAATTGTGGGACTAAGTGAGAATGGTGCTGAAGAATCCAGTGGAATGGTGGAAGAAACTTCTATTACGGTTAATGAAACTGACATAGTAAGCTCAGATACTGAAGATTGTATTGATTCCACACAGTTAGAGAAACAGATAGCTGTAGCAAACGATTTTGCTGAGACCAAGGAATGTAATCTCCTAGAGTCAAATTTTTCTAAAAGGGAAGTTGATGCTAGTGGAAGTTTTACTTTGTATGAAGGAAGTGACAATGAGAATGGAATGGACTTGGATGAAGAAGTGGACTCAGATAGGGAGGGTGAAAGAAATCAACTGTTTAATTCTGCTGCATTGGAGGCTCTTCTGAAAGCAGTATCTGGTGCTGGCTCAGAGGAGAGTCCTGCTGGTTTAGGTTCCTCGTTCCATTCTCTACGACCTGCTCCAAATCCAAATCGCCTCGATGTTTTTTCTTCAGACCTTCGAGTTGAGGATGAATCTGAGGACAGCCTAAGTGAAGAGGAAAAGAGACAAATTGGGAAGATACAATTCGTAAGAGTGAAATTCTTGAGGCTTGTACGAAGGCTAGGCATTTCTCCTGAAGATACCGGAGTTTCAAAAGTTTTATATAGGTTGGCCCCTGTTGCAGGCAGGCACTTTAGTCAGACTTGCGGCCTTGAATTAGCAGCAAAGAGGTTGGCTATGCAACTTGAAGCCAAGGGGAAAGATGATCTAGACTTCTCATTAAATATTTTGGTTCTTGGCAAAACTGGTGTGGGGAAAAGTGCAACTATTAATTCCATTTTTGGTATGGAAAAGGCCATGATTGGTGCGTTTGAACCTGTCACAACAACTGTGAAAGAGATTGTTGGAACAATAGGTGGTGTCAAGATAAGATTCCTTGACACACCGGGGCTTAGGTCTTCTGTGATGGAACAATCTATCAACCGGAAAATATTAGCATCTGTAAAGAAGTTTTTGAAGAAGTTCCCTCCAGATATTGTCCTCTACGTTGATCGTTTAGACACTCGAACTGAAAATCTCAATGATTTGCCATTGTTAAGGTTGGTAACTAGTTCTCTCAGTGCGTCAATATGGGTAAATGCTGTTATCGCTTTGACCCATGCTGCTTCTGCTCCCCCAGATGGACCGTTGGGATCACCTCTAAGCTATGACAATTTTGTCTCTCGCCGATCCTATGTTATTCAGCAGTCTATCAGTGAAGCAGTTGGTGATATGCGCCTGATGCAACCAAGTCTCATGCATCCAGTGTCCCTAGTTGAGAACCATCCATTGTGTCAGACAAACAGCTATGGAGAAAGAGTGCTTCCCGGTGGACTTGTTTGGAGACCCCACTTATTACTTATGCTTTACTCAATAAAGATCTTATCTCAAGCAATTCCTTTATTAACACCTCAGAAATATGTTGATAACAGAAAGCTTTTTGGGTTTGGGGTACGGTCCCCACCTCTAACCTACTTCTTGGCTTCTCTCCTGCAGTCACACGCCCATCCAAAACTCTCTGGTGATCAAGGAGGTGATAGTGATACTGTTGCCTCAGATATTGGGATTTTATCAGATTCTGAGGAAGAAGAAGAGGATGAGTATGACCAACTTCCACCATTTAGACCTCTGAAGAAATCTCAGATTGCCAAACTCAGCAAGGAGCAAAGAAAAGCTTATTTTGAGGAGTATGATTATCGTGTGAAGCTCCTTCAAAAGAAACAGTTGAAAAGGATGAGAGAGATGAAGAAGAAAGGCAAAGATGGTGGCAATGATTATGCTCGAATGGAGAAAGAAGTGGACCAGGAGGATACGAGTCCAGCGGATGTGCCAGTTCCTTTACCTGACATGGCCCTCCCACATTCCTTTGACGGGGATAATCCTACATTCAGATATCGTCATTTGGAGCCCACATCTCAGTTTCTTGTGAGGGCAATTCCAGGCACGCATGGCTGGGACCATGATTTTGGGTATGATGCTTTAATGCTTGAAAGGAGTCTTGCTATTTCTGGTAGATTTCCTGCTGATTTTGAAGTTCAAATAATGAAGGATAAAAAACAGTTTAGCATGTACTTAAATTCCTTAGTTGCCATGAAGCATGGGGAGAATGGATCAACCATGGCAGGGTTCAATATTCAAACTGTTGGAGGGCAGCTTGCTTACATCCTAAGAGGAGAAACCAAAGTAAAAAATTCCAATATAAATAAAGCAACTGCTGGAGTAACTCTTACTTTCTTAGATGGAAATGTGGCCACTGGACTCAAGATTGAGGATCAGATTGCTATTGGAAAGCGCTTGGTTTTGGCAGGAAGTACTGGAGTTGTCAGATCTCAAGGTGAAACAGCTTATGGAGCAAACTTGGAAGTGCGCCTCAAGGAGGTGGATTTCCCTATAGGGCAGGACCAATCCACCTTAGGTCTTTCTCTAGTGAGACAGAGAGGCGACATGTCTCTCATGGCCAATCTACAGTCCCAGTTCTCCATTGGACGGGGTTCTCAAATGGCAATACTCGTTGGATTGAATGACAAGCAAAGTGGGCAGATCACTGTCAGGATAAGCAGCTCGGAGCAACTCCAAATTGCACTCTTTGGCATCCTTCCAATTGCAGTCTCCATCTTTAGGAGCATTTGTCCTGGGTTTGGTGCAAAAAACTCAACATAGTACTTGGTGCTGTTTTCCTTTTAATGGGATCTGTATTTGGAAAAAAAAGTTCTATGAATTGGGCAGCCACCTTGATTCTGTTCTTATCTTTACCATGCTACATACAACATATTAGCTTTGATGCTGTAATCTTGCAAATTTTGAGGTACCCTTTAATCTCACTAGTAAGGTTCCACTAGTGTCAATAATTGCTTTTCTCCCCAACTAATTCCTTAAGGTTGTTTTAAATGTTGTAACAAATTTCAAAGTAGATACAATTAAAGAAAAAGAAATTTAATAAATTTGTAAACAGGCTTCTACCTTGCCAGGTTGGTTCGGTTTGGTTGAAGATATAACTGAAAGTAGCTAGCCAAAGTCAATGATTTGATAACTGAAAAGCCATCCTTTAGCTTTTAGTGAGGTGATTTGAGTATAAATTGCAACATATCAAACACTGTTGGCCCGATTGAACTTTCTTGAGATTGACCAAGTAAAGAATAGTTGGATCGCTTGGAGCCGAAGAGTTCAAAAATGTGATTCTAGAGTCCTTTTGCGATCCTGTTAACACCTCATACACATTTGCCTGAGTTTTAATTCCTCCAATCTGGCTGTTAGAGTAGCCAAAAAATATAGTCATGTAACAGATCTAATCGTCTAATGCTATCTTTAAATAACATACAACCCACAGAAGAATGTCCTTTTACCATCATCATCAATATCCTTGTGATGCACCAGTTGCTTGATGAAATGCAACAGAGAGACTCTGGCAAAGCAAGGAGATGGCAAATCCTTTCACATGGTTGATCTGCCAATGACAACATTTGGATGAGAGGGAACTCATTGGTCAAGGAGCCTGAAATTCAGAAAATATGGGATGACAATGACAATGAGGTCTTTCAAGAGGTTGTTGAAAGAAATAATGGGTGAGGTTATATAATTCTGAGAATGTATTAGCTGACTATAGTTATTTTGTCTGGGAAATTTTATTCTTCATGATGGCTCACCAAATGCCAATGGGGCATGCTCTAATTAAGACTTTGAAGGATATAATCAATCGTTATAAGGTACTTTTTTCTCTATATTGAACATCCGATATGTTCCCTTATATTTATTTTATATTCACTTTGAAAACATTAATTCTAGACATGCACAAACACATTGAAAGCCTCTACTTATATATGATAATGCACTTGCATTATCACAACTCACAACAACAACAACAACAACAAAAGGAACTAAATCTTACAACAACTTGAACTGTACAGATTATGCAGGCCAAAATATGCTGGGGTTTGGGTTTTGACAAAGCTCCCTTGCTAAGAAAATTTGGGGGCTAGTTGCTTAGCCTAGTCGTCACATGAGTACAGTTCTTAAACAGAAGTATTTTAAACATTGCACTACTTTGAGTGTAGAGTACCGATAGGTCTTCTTAGGCTTGGGGGGTATCCTCTGGTGTATAGAGAATCAAGGTAACGGTTAACACAGGCTAAGTGGAGACTTGGGGATGGTACTAACATTCCAATTGACCACTTTGTTTGGCCTAGTTTCAGAGCTCAGAACAGGGGTATAGAGGCTAAGCAGCTCACCCTTGTGGCTGGTCTGATGGACAAAACCTCTGGTAGATGGAATCAGCGGCTAGTCTTATCCTTATATGACAACTCGTGGCAAACTCTATTCTGCCGCAGCCTTTCTCAATGTTTGGACAGTAGAATTGAATTATCTGGTCTTACACTTAAGTCAGGTTCTTATGAGGTTAGGACGGGCTTTAGGCAGCTTACTAACAATCAGCTCATGAGTTAGATTCCATTGTTTGGGATAGATTGTGGAAACTCAAAATCCGGTACAAGATTATAGTTTTGCTTTGGATAATCTTGGTCAATGCATTGCCTGTGAGAAATGAGCTCACCAGGAGGGGCACTACTCACTGCTGTCCTCAGTGCATGACTGGTGAGGATACTCTCTTATCATGTTTTCATCACATATCCTTTGGCTCAGGCTGTAGCTTGGTCCTGAATTAACAACCCAAATAAATAATTTCAATTTGGTTAATAACTCATTCTAGCAATCTGCTGAAAGGTAATGCGTTGATGATTTTGTTTTTAAATCTTTATAGCAACCATCTGGAAGCCATGGAAGGTGATATGGTTTTAGCAACTAATGTTCTAATGTAAAGTCATTATATGTCATCTTTTTGTAGGCAGGGGATTGTTGCAGCAACTGAGGCTCAAGCTCAAAATCCAAATAAGCTTGTTTACAATAGGTTCTCACTTTAAAGACTGTTGGGTGGCAGATGCTTATACAAGCGGATGCATGTAAAATTGTGGAGTGGTACTCAAAGATGGTGCAGGCAGAAATATCCTAGCTGGTTGCTGACTCTAAGATTGGCATTATTCTTGATTTTTAGGGAAGCATTAATTTAGGCTGGGAAGGCTCTGACTCTGTGCTCCTGTTGACTAATTGTACTAAGGGATGCAACTGCTATGTGGGATTAGAAGGTGTAGCTGGATGTTAGAACCTGTGTTGGCTGACATTAGTAGAGTCCTGCAAACGCAGTCCTGTTAACAATGCTGGTTTAGATCCATCAATAATACATTGAAAGCGAGGGGTACCCCCTAACAATGAACAGGAGACTGAGAGTTTTTGTTTCAAATATCCACATGATATTTCACCCTCTTCAAAGTTATATATTGTTGGTAATAGGAAGAGTAAAACGTTAAAATTGTTTGAAATATTCACTACATGTATTATGGCCATTAAATCCAACATCTTGCTTATGTATGGCAATATTTTTTTATTAATCTTTTTTCACATATTCAAAACAATCTAACGTTATTGAAGTGAGAAAATCTAGTACTACAACTTATCTCTTAACTTTTTTGCCACAATTGTTATGTAGTAGAGTGTGAGTGGTGAGAGGAAAAATGATGGGTCTATGTGTAAATAATAGACAACCACGCACAGTCTGACACATTAGAGTTGTGAAAAAAAATTGTGGAATAATGTGTGGTCTTATTGAAGTAGTCATGACAGAAATTATTATTTGATAATACTATGCTTCCTTGACAATGTTTGACCAAATAAATATTTGAAATAGCTGATAAAACAGATATGCATTTTAAGAATCACTTATCATTTATTTATTAATGATGATGAGCTTTTAGATAGGTAAACAAGATTTATCGGAATGAATTTATACTGTCCATGAGCAAAGTGGCATGCATTACCTTATATTTGCACAAATGGGTTTGGTTCAAAAACTCCATCTTGAGTTCTCTTGGTCCCTTTCCCCAAAGGAAAAAAAAAAAAAAAAATCTCTTGGTCCGTATTGGTTATTATTTTCCATCTCAATTGATGCACTTCAGCAGAACGTATATCTACAGACAATAATTCTATCCCTATATCTTTGCAATTTATGTTTATTGTTTTCAATTTCTTATATGCGCTTAATGTTATTTTAAAAACCTGATGAAGCCGGAATAAGATTATCAAAATACTCATAGTTAACCCTTCCCAATTTTCAAACCTCCCAAAGAGGCAAAAACCCAGGATATGATTTCATGTATAACAGGTGGTTATATTTAAGAGATTCTCCCAAATTTTTTTGATGAAAATTTAGAGGTCTCAATAAATATCAGACGTTCACCATGAAATTGAGCTTTCCACTTCAAATCAAGAGGTTTCTGTCTGAATCTTATACAAGTATGAGAAGAGCATTACATACGTATGATACTTGCCCTTCGATTCTATGATCAAAACAGTTCAGAAATCTTAATATTTCTTCTAATTTAGAATGATTATATGATCAAAAAGTTTTGATTCACAAAAACAAATTCCACAATGTGAACGTATTGTTTACTTTTTGGGGCTACTTAAAAAAGTTAAATGGAAAAGTATACATGGATTCAGTTGAAATGGTTTGAAGGTTTTTTCAATCTAACTTGACCTTGTTAGATCGAGAGATTCACACCAACCTTATACAATCCATTATATGTATAGAAATCAACTCAACCCAACCCAACTCACATGAGTTGGGTTTTATTGGATTGAATTGGCGAGTTAAACATTTGTGCTTCCATATTTTCTAAAAATATTGGATTTTCATAAACTATTTAATATATATATTATTTTCAATAAATTATTATAATTCAAATTTCCAAAATCATGAAAATTAACTCTCAAGCTACCAAAATAAAACTAATATAAATGATAAATTGGGTTGATTTAGATGAATTGCAAAACCTATCAATCTGATGCTTAAAATAAAATTACAACCTAACCCAACAATCCACAAAAACCAACCCAAGGTGTCGGGTTGGTTTTGGATTGATTGGGTTGGATGTTTATTAAATGCACGTGGTTCGGGCTAAGTAGCGGGTCGGGCTGAAAATTGCCGCCCTTTAAAATAGCGAAAACAAAAATAAAGGCCAAGTGTGACAGCGAGTATAATAAGTGCGTGGGAGTGAGGTTTTTGGTTCATAAAAATTCATTTTATCTATCTGTTAACACAAAATGGAGAAGCTGAAGCTGAAATGAAGTTGAACCAATGCAAGCCAAGGCAACAACAACAACAATAAAGATGTACTTGTAGTTGTTCAAAAATTCAAATCCTTCTCCACTCACTAACTCAATCACAGTGAAGAGAAGCCACAATGGCTTTCATCCAAACCTCTCCGTATAAGGTATCTCTATCTATATATATTCTCTCTCACACGCACACACACACACACACACACGCTTTGTCTGAGACTTGAAAGCAAATGAAAACTCAAAAAAGGTTAGGGTTGGAGTGTGTAAGAAATTAAGCTTGCGTGCTTTCCTTTCTGTTTTATTTTCCTACGGTTTCTCTGCAGGCAAACAGAGAGACGGGGAATTTTAAGTGTTTTTGTTAAGTGTCGCTATGATTGCGATTTTCATAGTTAGGTTTTTTTTTTTAATTGGTTTTATATGGTTGCTATGAGAGTGCATGTTGTGAAATGAAATCAAATGGTTGAGGGAATTTTGATGATGCGGTGAGTTTGGGCTACGTGTTTGTATTCCGAGATTGTTATAGGAATGAATGAATGTTAATTGCGTTTTAATGCTATTCTAATTGATTTTGTAAATTCAGTTCTAGATTTTCTAATGTGCTAAATAGTCTTTTGCTTGTGGTGCGCGCGAATTGTTTGATGAAATGTACCAGAGAGAATTGGATAGTATTTGCTTTGGTTAGAGTTTTAGTGTTTCATATATTTTTTTTAATTTTAATTTGGTTTGTGTATCGAATTCTTAAGATTTGAATATAATAAAGTATAATAACCGATTTTGACTGAAGCTCTTTTAACTTATTAACACTCACCATATGTGCTAAATATAATAATACTAGCAAAAATAATTTTTGCTATACCATGTGTCCAAAAATCAAACAAATAAAATAATGAGTGCAATTAAATTTACTAACTTACAGTTCACTAGGATGAAAATCCTAGTATATGGTTACCTTGAGTGCTTTGGTTTGCATGCATCTTCCAACTTGGTGTACGATCCATCTCTAGTTAATACATTGTTTTGGAATCTTACTTAGCCAAGGATTTGACTTTTTAGCCGACTTTCATGTTTGTTAACTTAGCTGACATACACACATGTTATTATTGCTTTGCTTTATAAAAGAGAGCTCTGCAGCTAGTTATTTCAGTTACTCTCTATTTGTGCCACAATAATTGGTATTTTCTTTGTTTGTGCCACAACCTTTGGATTTGTGTTGGTGCTGTAAAATTTTTTGGTAGTTCTCTCCTTAGTTTGTGCTCTGCAGCAATTTGTATCTCTGAACCTTTGGTTCATTGGATTGGTTAGAGATTGTATTTGGCATTAGTGAACCTGTAGAGAAATCTATTTGAGAGTTTTGTGCAAATTTCAGCACCTAATCTTTGTATTTGTGAGACTGCTTCTACACATATTTGTATTCTACAAAATTTGTTAGTGAAATTTCTTTGTCAGCCATGGAAGTAAGCTATTGCTGAACCACACAATTCTTGGTGTGTTTGTGTCTATTTTTATTTCTTTTGGGTTGATTTTATTTGTTCCTAATATTTATTTGGAGATCTTTTTAAAGTCCAAAATATTTTCACAATCAATCTTGGTAATTTGAGCTTCTGCTATTTTTCAACAGAATTTAGTTAAATCTTCACTGGCCTTTCAAAATGTTCATTCTCTGCTTTTGCGTGTCAACAATACCCATATTTAAATAAAGTAAGCTGGAATTAATAAAATAGCGGGAACAATTTTTTCAAACCCTCAGGGGTAGTATAATTGGTTGGGCCAAAACTCATCAAAGAAATAAAGGGAAATATTTTCAATTAATCTAAGTTTTTTTAATTGCTCAATGTTTACTCATTGGGTTTCTATTATGCTTAAATCAATCTACTATGAGGATAGTATTTTCTAAGTTGCAACTGATAAACTCCGTTGTATGTGTTCAGGTTTTATCGCAAAGAACTTGCTCATCTTTTAGGGAAAGCACTTCCATTAAGTTGTTTTATTTCAGAGGAAGCCCTTCGGCCAATGCGTTCTCTCTCTTAAACCTGACACACTATGCTACTGGTTCTGGTGAATTTTGTTCTTCCTCAAAGCGAAGATCTCGAGGACCTGTAATGGCAGCAAAGAAAGCTTCTGAAGGTGTATAATGCATTGATAATATTAGTGAAAATACATTATTGAAAGTTATGCTATATGTCATGCAACTTCTATAAGGAGTTTCTTAATATGCTATTTTTCATTTTCTTTTGAAGGCCAAACATGCAATGCCATTTTCTGATTGTTTTGTTTGGTAAGTATAGGGGCAAAGCAAGAAGATGGCAAATACAAGCACACAGTTGATTTGCCCAAGACAACGTTTGGCATGAGAGCAAACTCATTGGTCAGGGAGCCTGAAATTCAGAAAATATGGGATGAAAATCAGGTCTACAAGAGAGTTGTTGAAAGAAATAATAGGGTGAGTTTTGTAGGCCACCTTGGGTTTATATAGTTCTGAGGATGTATTAACTGACTTTTAGCTACTCTGTCAGGGAAATTTTATTCTTCATGATGGTCCTCCATATGCCAATGGCGATCTTCACATGGGGCATGCGTTAAATAAGATTTTGAAGGATATAATCAATCGTTATAAGGTACTTCTCTCTTTATATTAAACATCCAATATGTGACCCTTAAATTTAGTTGATATTCACTTTGATAATATTAATTCTAGACATGCACAAACACATAGAGAGAATCTATTCTTTTCTATGATAATGCACATGCATCATCTTTTTTATTTTTTATTTTTTTTTTATAAGAAAAAATTTATTAAAAGAAAGGACTACTTCATTCAAGAAGGAAGAAGTTGCCTAAAAGATATGTACAGAAAAGAAAGGACTGCTTGCATTATCACAAAAACAACGATATTAAAAGAAGAAAAGAGAAGAAACTCAATTTCACAACTTGAACTGTACAAATTGTATAACTATTTATCTCTTCTCAGTGCTAGTAAAAGCATCAAGGGGTGAGCAGAAGTGTGTGCTTGATTGAAGTAAAGTAAAACGCACATTTTTCAAAAATAATATACGTAGCATATAATAAAAAAATAAAACTCAAAATAGTAATGCATTTTTACTAATTAGCTAAAGTGGGTGGTGCAATTGCGCAATTACTAAGTTCAAATTTTATATAAGTTATTCCAATTTCTTAAAATTTTTATATAATAAAATTAAGAATAATTATTAATGGACAACAATATGATAATAATCTACCATAGAATGTTTAAACATACCGATCAAAAAAATAGTTAAACATAAAATTTTGTATAATTCTCTTGTTTTTTATTAAAAAAAAAAGGGTTTAGTTGTGATCAAATGAAGTATATGGTTCAATGAAAATAAATCCAAAAGGTAGAGATGAAAAACCACAAAAATAATAAATTATCCTTGTTCATGTCTTTTGATATGTAAACAAAAGATTGTTTCTGTACTACAATCTACAACAACTTAAGAACAATGTTTGTGTGATAAATCAATGTCCATGTCATCTTCTTGAAGACCGAGGAGTTAATTTTAATGATTCCTATATATCTTAGCAAAAACAAAAAAAAAACTGCACCTAAGCATGCTTTTTTTCTTCTTCAAAAAGTGCTAGAAAAGTGTGCCTGAGGTGTGCTTCACTAATTGAGCTTTGCTTTGACCAAGCGAAGTGCTTAGACCTTGGTGCTTTGAGCTTTGAGCGTTAAGTGTGCTTTTAACAACATTGTCTCTTCTCCTCCCCTCCTCTCCCCTTAAGTGCTTACTTGATAAGCTACTCTTAGCATGGCTTATCCAAAATAGGTTGGGACCACTTGGCGGATTGCTTTGATCAGAAAGCCACCATCAAGCTGTTAATGAGGATATGTGAATGTAAATTGCATTACATCAAAGAGATTTGCTTACATAATGAGAATGGTTGGATCACTTGAGCCAGAGTTCAAAAATCTGATTTTAGAGCACATTTGCAATCCTGTTAATAATTCTAATACGTTTTCCTGATTAGAGTCCTCTAATCTGGCTGTTTGAGTAACCAAAAAATACAGCCATGTAACAGATATAATGTCATCTTTAAATAATGTAAAATCTGCAGAAGAATGTCCTTTGTGATCAACATCCTTGTTTCAGCTTAATAAAATAGTAATTTATAAGCTTTCAAATTAGGCCTATATTATGCTCATTTGGTATTAAATACCAGAGCTTTGAAGATGTTTTAAAAATTTTTAAGGTCAAAATTTATTGTTTTTTCCAGCATCAGGGTGTGTGCTTATTGGTTTGTTCTTACCAGTATTACAAGCTCATAGCTAATTGAAGTAGAAAAAAACATTTTTTAATTGACAAATTGAGATCCTATTTTAGTTTATTTTTTATGAACCTCAAAGCTAGATGCACTAAGCAAAATAAAATTAAGTTCATTCTTCTCATTTTATTCTTTTGTTCTTGAGCAGCTTCTTCAAAACTACAAAGTTCATTACGTGCCAGGGTGGGATTGTCATGGGCTACCTATTGAATTGAAAGGCAAGTGTGTTATGATGGTTAATTCTGTTAGTTTTGGCCCGATGGAATTTTCTTGGGACTTGCTTTATTTAGTATGGTTGGTTTGTCAGTTTGAGAATTAGGCTTCAACATCTCAGAACCCCTCTCTTTGAATCTTGTTAATATATCTTTTTCTAGCCCTGTTAAATGTGCCCTTTCAGTTGATAATTATAATCTAATAATCACTTAAGTGGCATTACTTTTATTAAATTATATTCATTATGTGTATTTTTTAGTACCTTAATATGCAACTTGCTGGTTAAAATACAAAGGGTAATTATTTGTTCACACACCTTGTTGCACGCACTGTGTACACAATTTAATTTCTGAACTTAAATGTGTGTATGCTGTGTGTAATAGGCAGTGTGTAATAGACACTGCCCAAAGACAAAAAAAAAAAAAAAAATGGCCCGTATTTGAAGTTTGTAAAATTTGTATTAAGTTGTAAATTCTGGTCTTGGTTGCTGTGAAAGTGACCTTAGCTTGGGGATGTCTAGAAATGTAACATTAAGCAGGTACTTATCAAAGAAAAAAGATGTAACATCGAGTATGGGTGCCTTTTATTTTGGGTAAAAAAGACAACTTTTTTACTGGTGTTTGCGGAAACCTCATGGAGAGGGTCAAATCATGCTTGAGAATTTTACTGTCACTTTCTAGTATTTCAGTTCTGCAGTCACTGGATCAAGATGCCAGAAAGGATCTCACACCATTAAAATTGAGAGCAAAGGCGGCTAAATTTGCCAAACAAACTGTGCAAAATCAGATGGCATCATTTAAGGTCACCACCCCTTTATTGTCTCACACTTCATTGCTTGTATTTTGGTCCATATTGTCATATAACAGTGATTTTTTATTGGACATATCTACTCTTTAAGAATTTCCTTAATTACCAAAATACTTTATCCATCTCTTCAGAATGCTAATATTTAGTTTTAGTTGGACGAGGACCCTCAACTAGGGAAATTCTTTAACTTCAAATATGTTATTTGATGTTTGCAGCGGTTTGGAGTATGGGCAGACTGGAATAATCCCTATCTAACTCTCGATCCAGAATATGAAGCTGCCCAGGTAGCTGTTTTAGCTTTTCTCATGTTGATTTTATGTTGTGTTGAACTGAATGTAACTTTTTTTGATAAGTAAATAAGAACTTTATTGAAAAAGAAAGGTAACCTCCAGTACACAAGAAGCGAACTAGAAGTGCAGAGTTTACAACTTACTAAGTGAGTTGACCCCTTTAGATAAGCACATCTTCTTTTACCCTGCCAAGCTCTTTTCCATCTTCTCAAGAATAGGATTCCAAATATATGTGGATTTAAATTTTGCTCCCAACAGCTAACCCAAGTACTTCATGGGTAAATGGGTAACCTTACAGCTCAAAATACCAGCCAGCGCATTCACATCTGCAACCGCCCCCATAGGAATTATCTCTTAGTCAAATTTATTTTTAAGCCTGACACAACTTCAAAATAAAGTAGCACACTTAAGATGTAAATTTTCGACCAGCTCAGTGCCGCAAAATATTAGTGTTTCATCAGCGAAGAGTAGGTGGGAGACAGTCGTAGGATCAGAGGTAGTACCAGCCACTGTAAAACCTGTCAAATACTGAGCTCCAATGGCTTTATCTACATTTTACTAAGGGCCTCCATCACAAATAGAAATAGGATTAATTTGCACTGAATGTAACTTTTAGCACTCCATAAACTCTGTCTCTCATGTACAGATTCTAAATAAGGTGAAGCACTTAGGGTAAACTGTGGCTGCTTATACAGACTTAAATTCAGTAATAAGCATGAAGTTCACATTTAGTATGAATGGTGTGTATATATCTTAAAAAGGTAATCTTTCTATTTATACAGAATTTGAAGTTCTCCCAGTAGTTGGTCCAGTTTCGTGTTACTTTTGAGGCTGCTTGAACTTATTCTGTCCCTTCATACAGGTTGTAATTGATGTTAACATTAGATGATAATTTATAGCAAGGTGCAAACCCATGATTTCTGAAATTTGTATAAGTGTTAAGCTAACCACAAGTGTTGCATCCATGCATCAAGAAGATATTTATCAGATGACACTTGGGAAAAAAAAAAACCCTTACCATTTAATGTTACTCAAACATTTTTTTTAGGGGGAGTGTGTTTACCATATATGTTGTTGAGTCCCTAAGAATTTGTTTCATGTATGTTGTATCATCTGCTAGATTGAAGTGTTTGGCCAGATGGCCATTCAAGGTTATATCTACAGAGGCAGGAAACCTGTTCACTGGAGTCCCTCGTCACGAACTGCTCTTGCAGAAGCTGAATTGGAGGTATTTTGATACATTTTGTCTCTCTTGTATTAACCACATGATGAAGATGTCACCAATGTAAGGTTTCTGAAGTATGGAATTTTTGTAACTATAATGTCTTGTATCGAGGTGATCTTAAGAAGATTTGGTTAATCTTAGATTGTATTCAAATATAGGTTTTTTTTCCATTGGCCCACTCTGTTGATACCATTGTCATGTATGACTTGAAACCTATAATAACGAGCCTAAAACCTGTGTGGGCACCTTTATTTATTTATTTATTGATAAAAGTATGGTAAAATTCAATTAGTTTTTCATTATGATTAATAACTACAGGCAACTTAAATAGGAATTTATGGGTTAAATATGTAAAAATACCATAAAATTCTGTGCAGATTAGGGGTTCTAAAAATATGGAAAAAAGTCTATTAGGACTATGAGTAAAAAACCGTTGGTAAGGTTACTCCAATTAGAATGCTTGTACCAATAAAAGAGAAGAATATAATTTAATAATCAATTTCTACAAAGATGCTGAAAGGAAAATGGTATACTCTCATAGGATGATTATGCCTTCAAGGAAAAAGCCAACTTTCAGGTTGGGGTTTGTATTTGTTTGCGGTTTTCTGCATAATTCTTGTACAGGTGCTCTAGTTATTTTTTGGTCAAGTAAAAGCTCTTTTTCATACCATAAAATGTGGTTGATTTGCTGGTATTTGAATCTCTTGGACCTTATACTATCATTTTCAATTCTTTTCTTTGATTTATTCCCTGTGTGAGAGTTAGAACACAAGAGCGTCTTTGGCATATGAAGTTATTTAGCTGTAGGATTATAGATATTCACCTATTATAGGGAGAGATTAAATTCTGTAAGGATGTGGTGTAAAACCCATGTTTTACCCCTCCAATCTTAACATGTCACATCATTTTATCACATATTTAAGAATAAACACAACCATACCAAATCATTTATAATACCCATATATAAATCCAACTGAATTGGGAGTTTATTGAGATGTTATTAGGAGTGGCAGGATGTATTGAATTTTAAGTAAAATGATGATGTGGCAATTTCTTATTGGATGATGTAAAATATGGGTTTTACACTACATCCTTACCAAATTCGGACTCTTATATAGAAGTCTTTTAGTTGTTGGATTAAGATTTGACTAAGATTTATGCAAAGTTGGCTATGCCACTTGATAGATTTGGCACAGTTAACTATGCCACTTGGCATAACATGAGGCACCTAGGTATCATTCTCTCAGCTTTAATGAGGCACTATGATCAAACCTTGGTATCATGTTGCTTGCTTATGTTATCTTGCAAGATTGACATGGTTCCTATTTGGTAATTAACCAGAAATTTTTGTACAGTATCCTGAGGGGCATGTTTCAAGAAGCATATACGCCATTTTCAAAATAGTGGACACACCTCCTACTTCAAGTGGCTTTTTAAAGGAATTTTTCCCAGATTTGTGTTTGGCAATATGGACTACAACTCCCTGGACTATTCCGGCCAATGCTGGTGAGTTTTCCATTATGTTGACATTTTACTAATTCTGATGAGAATTAGTATATAGTTTATTTTTTATTTTTTGGTAAGCAACGAAATTGTATTAATAAAAAAAAGAGAAAATCCAGGTGCACCGGAGGTGTATTTGAGTAGCAGTACATCAACCACTCAAATTATGAAACTCAATTAAATCTAAAAGAGAAGAACAGGGGAGAGAATAGAAAGCAATACTCCAATCCAGCAAAGAATGAAGGAGGGATTTAATCTCATGTATAAACCATTCACTTCCCTCAAAACATTTTGCATTCTGTTCTCTCCAAATGCTCCATATAACACAGTGTGGCACAGCCCTCCAAAAGATGATATTTCTATGTTTACCAAAGTGGGCTTGCCAAGCTGAGAAAAGATCATAGACACTTTGTGGCAAAACCCATAGAAGTTCAAACAAATTCCACATCATGGTCTACAACTCAAAAGCTATGGGACAATGAAGAAGAAGATGATCCATTGACTCCCCATTCCTTTTGCACATGTAGCACCAATCCACAATAGCAACACCTTTATTCCATAATCAGTAGTCAGAATCTTTCCTGAGGCTGCGGTCCATGAAAAGAAAGCTACCTTAGGAGGAATCTTTGAACGCCACACAGAGTTCCAAGGAAAAAGATTGCCAAAATCTGAGGAAAGGGAAGAATAGTACTCACGCACCTTGAAACCTTTACTCTTGGCTGGCTTCCAAAAAAGTTTGTCTCGTCCTCACCCTTGAGTGGCAAAGAATAAAGAAAATCCATAAAGGCAGTCAGAGGTTCCAACTCCCAATCTTGGATTGGTCTAGAAAATTGGGTATCCTGATGTAGCAACAGGTTAGGGAAACTCTTGACCTTCGCTATAGAATACCCCTTATTACAACTAATGCTATAAAGTTCCAGGAAAGCCTCTTTGAGAGTACTATCACCACGCCACCTATTGTGCCAAAATTTTACTTTGTTACCAACACCCACATCAAAAAGGATGAATTTTGAGAAAGTTGGCCAACCTTGTCGTATGGATCTCCAAAGACTAACATCGTAAGGTTCCGACACCCCTTTTGTACACCACCACCCCATTCATGGCCATATTTCACCTCTATGACCCTCCTCCAAAGGTGATCTACCTCAGCCCTATATTGCCACAACCATTTTCCTAACAAAGCTTGACTGAATCTTTGCAAATTCCGAATACCCAATCCTCCAAACTTCAACAGTTTACAAATATCAGCCCACTTAACCAAATGGAATTTAGAGGCCTCACCAATCCCACCCCATAAGAAATCCCTTTGAAGCTTCTCGATACGGTTAGCTATTTCAGCTGGGATAGGGAAGAGTGAAACAAAATAAGTAGGCAAACTCGAAAAAGTTCTTTTAATTAAAGTGACCTGATCCCCCTTTGATAAATATAAATGCTTCCAACCTGCTACACGTCTATAATATATAGAAAATGGTATATAGTTTATTTGAAGCTACCAATGGTATGTAGGATTAAATAAACAGGTAAAAGACATTGCTGGCTTGCAATCTGAATAAAGCTTATATATTAATTTCAATTTCTGATTAAAACACAAGAATAAATTATCATGTTTTCATGGTTCCTTCTATTATGTAGTGTTGATACAAAAAAGAGTTTTGATAATCTAGGGCATGGTTGTAAGCAAGTTAATAGCATGAGATACACTCACGCCCTAGTATAAAAGTTTTCTTATCATATTACATCTCTTTGACTATATAAAGCTTCCGAATGTTTGTTTATTAATTGATCCTCTATCACATAAATAACAACATTATTGTAGGAGAACAACTTTTTATCTACCATTAAAATGCAGATGCTATGTGTATTCTATAATCCCATGTTTATCCGTCACATTTCTATGTTTAAATGCTAAACTGATCTGGTTAATTTATGCCACCTCTCCCTTGCTCTCACATGCATGTACACATCTCGTTGTATGAACTTCTGCAACAGGGTATGCGGTAATTTTTTTTTTTCCCTCTGTTATCCTATAATCAGCGGTTGCAGTGAATGCCAAGCTTCAATATGCCATAGTTGAAGTACAGTCACTCTCAGAAGATGTTTCTTTATCTGCTGGAAATAAAAAACAAAGGCTTGGAAATATTCTTAAGGAGTCAAAGAAGCCTTTTCTTATTGTAGCATCAGATCTTGTGCCGACATTAGAAGCAAAATGGGGAGTGAAGCTTATCATTAAGAAAATACTATCGGGTTCAGATCTTGAAAATTGCAGGTTTGAATGAATTTAGGAACTTAAAACTAAACAATGCCTGCATTATCTCATTATACATTAAAGTTATTTATAGAAATGAAATAGCTTATTGCGCACATTAACTTGGATATGTAACTACTTGTCTTAGTAAAATACATTTTCTATTTGGTTTATGTAATGAAAAATATATCCTTTAAGGTACGGTTTTTCAATTTTGGTGTCAGGTATATCCATCCAATAGATAACAGAGAATGTCCAGTTGTGATTGGAGGAGATTATATTACAACAGAGTCAGGAACTGGACTGGTCCATACTGCTCCTGGACATGGTCAGGAGGATTATGTGACTGGCCTGAAGTATGGACTGCCTATACTTTCTCCTGTTGGTGATGATGGAAAGTTTACTGAAGAAGCTGGACAGTTTAGTGGGCTTGATGTACTTGGGGATGGTAATATTGCTGTTGTGAATTGCTTGGATGAACATTTGTCAATTATCATGGAAGAATCATATGGTATGTTGTCTTTCCCCCCCCCCCCCCCCGCCCCCCCAAAATCAGCTACGGTGAAAGTTCTTACCATTTCTCCTGATCGTGTAACAAGTTTTGTTGTTAATAGAATACCACCATTGATTCTTGTATGCAGAACATAAGTATCCTTATGATTGGCGAACCAAAAAACCTACTATATTCAGGGCAACAGAGCAGTGGTTTGCATCAGTGGAAGGGTTTCGTGAGGCTACTATGAATGCAATTAGTGATGTAAAATGGATTCCTCCTCAGGTAATGGTGTTAGACTAAGAGGCATTCTAGCCTTGAACATCTCTCTTTTCTAGACTCTGTTTTTAGGGAATGTATGGGTTATGTTTCACAATGTTATATTTGACTCGTTCTTGTCTAATTCATGTTTTACCATCTGTTTCCTTACAGTTACAAGGCTATTTGATTCCAGCTCATATTGCTTTTCGCATTGCATGACAGCAAGTTTCTTTTAACTTCTAGTAATTGCTTGTCATAGGATGGTATTTGAAGTCTTGTTTTGCTGTAGTATTGATTGCAAGTTTCTTTTCTTGGCATTGACTACCTTGTGAAATCTATATGCACTTGGGCATTGTGCAGGGCAGTTCTATTCTCTATTCCATCTTGCTTAAAATGTTGGGGGTGCCATAGAGGGCATATAACAGACCTTTCGAATTCCTCTCATAAAACAACCATCTTCCCTGATGCATGGCATTGTCACTTTTTTCCTACTCATCTTTTACCCTGAAAGTTCAGGTAGGATTTCTGATGCAGCACATTGGGTTCTCAAGAGATTTGAGTGAAAACAAATAAAAATAGATAAAACCTTGAAGTCAGCACCAAGTGATGGGAAAAGATAGAAAATCTAGGTTTTAGTACCTGGAGTTGCTTAGAGTTAGCACCAAAACATTTATATTACTCAAGTCAAAATGTACCAATACTGAATTCTGGGACCTTTAAGTAGGGTTCTGAAATTACATTAAATAAGGAAAGGAAATAGCTCTTAATTAACATTAAAGACAAAATTAAATCCTAAAAACTCAAGTAAAATCCACCAGGTCCAACAGAATCTATAAGCATCAATCTGGTCTGGTCTCCACACCAATTTCTGCTAGAAATTTCTTAAGGTAGATCATATAGATGGAGAATACTATTGTCTTGTAATAAACATAAGATCAGTTTGTCCCATGACATTTTGGAGCATATGTTGTCCTCGTGTGTTGCATGTTTGTTATTTATGAGTGTTTTTCAGAATTATGTGGAACAACAACTTGTGAAGCTTTAGCAATTTTATCTCCATTCTTGACTTTAGCAGTGCTACTATTGATGCATACCGTTAATTGATACAAAAGCTGATATAAAGCTTTTAATCAGGGCTCTTAACTTGTGCTTGTGTATATGAATAAACTTGCAATGTTCATCCTTTGTATTAGCAAATGGTATGATGTCCCTCACTAGTGGTGTCTTGTGCATATGCATGACCATTGTTCAGTCAGAAAACAGAATTTCTGCAATGACTTCTAGCCGCTCGGATTGGTGTATTTCGCGACAAAGGACATGGGGCTTGCCTATTCCAGCCTTTTATCATGTGCAGTCAAAGGAACCTCTTATGAATGAAGAGACTATCAATCATATCAAGAGTAACAGCTATTTAGAACTTTGATTGTTTTCTCCTTTCATTATTAAATTAAATCCATGCTCTGTGTATTTTAAACATGTAAAAAAAGGAATAGTATTTCTGAATGTTGACCCCAATGTGTTGGAACTATTAAAAGTTTATGTCCCGCTAATGAATCTTGTTGCTGTTTCTATCATTTGTTTGAGCAGCTATAATAGCTCAAAAGGGTAGTGACGCATGGTGGTACATGACAGTAGAGGATCTTCTCCCAGAAAAGTATCGTGAAAAAGCATCTGATTATGAAAAGGGGACTGACACTATGGATGTATGGTTCGATTCAGGTATTATAACACAAAAATGTTAAAATTATTTCGACCTTTTTATTTGACAATATTAACAGTTGTATGGTATTCAAGTCAGACTTTACTTTAGTTTCACTGATAACTAGTAAGCTCTAAGCACCTTTGTCTTAACAGATCAATTAGAGTTAATTGCCGTTGTAATTGGAAATCGATCTAGAATTTTATTTGCAGAAAATATGGTTATAAACAAACACATTTGTTTTGACAGGGTTGCTTCAGATTTAAACATAGTATTTTGAAGATCTACTGTTGATTGAAATCCTGCTTTATATTAACTTATCAAAAAAATAATAATCCTGCTGTATATTAATTCTCCAGCCACCAATTGTACCTTAAATTGGAATTTTATAGTACCTTTATAATATATATTGGAAATAATGTTGGGTTGGAGTGGGGCAAGCTTGGAGGACTGCGGATAAAGTGAGTTTTATAAACTGAAATTCTTTCTAGTTTACTGCAAGTCTCTTGGTAGCCTTTGGCATGAGTTGCAATTAGTATAGCTAGAAGTTAAATCTGCTGCATGCTATATATATTGGATATTAACTGCCTGTCTTTGTCAGATTGTGCCTGGTTTTCCATTAGCCACATCTTACACTTATTAAATATTTTTGAGTTTTTCGGCATGCATGAGCATACCTACATTTACCTTCTCAATAAATGCCGTTTGAAAATGGTATTTTATAGCTCATGTTGTTTGAAAAGGACTCTGGTTTCCCTTAGCTGCTTAGTTTATTTTTCAGGTTCTTCTTGGGCTGCAGTCTTGGGTAAAAGAAATGGCCTTAGTTTTCCTGCAGACTTGTACCTTGAAGGTACTGACCAGCATCGTGGGTGGTTCCAAAGTTCTCTATTAACAAGTATTGCTACAAAAGGTAATGTACATCTGAACATTTTTAGTAATTTTATGTGATTTTTTTCTCTTGAAGTGGAACATTATTTCATCCAGCTTGCATTAAGAACTAATTATTCTTAGCGTCAAAAGTTAAAATTGTGTGTGCATTAGTGTCTTGACCTTGGTTATTGATTCCTTGGAATTTCTGTCCTATTGGAAAAACTTTTCCTGATGAGTTTAATTTATTTATTTCTGATGATAGTGGTATATGCTTCTCTAAAAGAAGAAAATTGTGAGAATCTTAACTTTGCCATCTCTATAAATTTGGTTCTGATGCCCAAAGCACTACTGAAATTCAGCATACTGTGAAGTGCTTGAATGAGCCAAAAAGCACATGGTTAATAAATGTGATTTTTGTTGGTTGACGACAAATATTGCATAACTCTTGATCTGGGCATGACCTTTTCATGAAAATTAAATTACTGTAACCTAAATATTTGGATAGGCCATTTAAGTTCCTGGAACTTAAATGACCCATCCAAATATAATAAATCCTAAATGTGGTTTTGAATTTCTGTAACAAAATATGTTGATCTGCCTTGTAGTTTAGAATGGGAGAGTTGCAATGCATTGGGCTTATAAGTTTAGTTTCTAGAACACTATTTTCTCTGTTTGTTTGCTAGTGTAATCCTCTTTTCATATACAAAGTCATCGATGATTTTATAATAGCTTGTTGAAGTTGGCTAGATACTGATTTTGACACTTGTCTTTTGGTACAGGGAGAGCTCCATATTCCAGTGTTGTAACACATGGATTTGTATTGGATGAGAAGGGTTTGAAGATGAGCAAATCTTTGGGTAATGTTGTAGATCCACGCACTGTGATCGAAGGAGGAAAAAATACAAAGGTCAGTTACCTGTATATTGAAATAAAAGACCTACTCCATCTCTAACCCATCCTGCACCACTTGAGCCAAGGTGTGACGCTGTGACAGCATTCAGATGTTTAATGGTTTTGTTTCTGTTTGCAGGAAGCACCTGGCTATGGAGCTGATGTCTTGCGACTTTGGGTTTCTAGTGTAGATTACACAGGTGATGTATTGATTGGCCCTCAAGTCCTCCGCCAAATGTCTGACATTTATAGAAAGCTGCGTGGAACATTGAGATACCTTTTGGCAAATCTGCATGACTGGAAAGTATGTCAACTTAAACAATCAGAGCTTTTGAGTTCAGACTTTCACTATAATTTTATAAGATGTGAAACACAAATCTTTGTTTGCAACAAGGCTTACACAGGCAGCGGGGTGGCCTTTCCATAAGTCCAAATTCATATTTGATTCAAATACAATGTCTTTATTTTTGCAGTTTCATCTCTATATTGATTTTTTTCACTTAATCTTGGGTTATGTCTATTGCCAGGCTGACTATGCTGTTTCATACCGCACCCTTCCCATGATTGATCAGCATGCACTGTTTCAGCTCGAAAATGTTATAATTAACATTAGAGAGAACTATGAAAAATATCAATTCTTTAAAATATTTCAGGTAAATATTCTCTGATGTTGATTATATTTGTTTAAGTTACTACTTGGATTTTGCCAGTGAACTCCAGCTCAAATGGCACCTTACCCCTCATAAGAACAAGGTAAATGGTGAGGTTGTGGTTGAAGATCCATGAAGTGTGTGTGTGTAAATTACCAATAAAAAAAATGGTAACTGCTTTGATTTTGGAGCTCATGCTTTATGAGGTTGTTAGCTTTCTAAAGTAGAGTTATTTATGGCAATTATCAGTCACAGTTGAGCAGTATCAGATTTTGATTTCTACATATGGTTTTATAATGGTAGACAATCATAATTATTATTTTTTTTTAAAAAGGGAAAAAAGATAATCATTGTTCCACTCAAAAGGAGGGAATGCAAGTTTTTTACAGTACAGATGGTTTTAGTGGGTGAAAGAGAGGAAAAAAGAGTGAGTAGAAACAGTCAATAAATTGAAAGAGTATGAAAGTTTGATGGTATAATTATTGAGCATTACAGAATATGTTGAAGACAAGTGCGGACAGGGGTCATATCCTTGTAAAAGAACCAGTAAAATAAAGGACGAAAAGCAGACTACAAAGTTTATCATTCTTGGTTCCGCAGGAATCATACTAGGCAGGATCAAGTAGTAGAGGCATCAGGTCAATGAGATTGGCTCAAAGTGCACTTCCTCTCACAAGTGTGAGTGGGGGTGGGTGAGTTTGTGGGTTTAAAACCCATTGTTTATGTGGTGTAATTGACCAATAAAAAAAGGTGGAGACATTGGACAGTCCACTAGAATGCATGAAATTGTTAGTTTCTCATTGATGGTTGATACTTGAGTTTAATTTTTTCATGTCTGCTTGCCTTATTTTAGCAGAAAACACTTCTCAATCTACCGTTTGATTTGCTTTTTCTGTGGAATTTTAAATGGTATATATGTTTTGTTTTTATTTTCAGATCATACAACGGTTTGTCATCGTTGACCTATCAAATTTCTATTTTGATGTTGCAAAAGATCGACTTTATGTTGGGTAATTCTTCCCCTACTCTTTATAACCTATAACTTTCCAACCAGGTGCCAAATCATATTTTTGTTTTTGCTGCTCCATCACACTGCAATACATGCTTTTGCAATACACTTGCGCATCTCCGCAAATTTGCATGTTTTCTGCAAATGGTTCTTCTATAGCCAACTTGAGTGAAATTGTAAACTAATTTGATGCTATTTTTGCTTAATTTCCTGGATATGGGGACTATTGTGGAGCAAAGATTTTCAGTAGCTCTCTGTCTTGCAGCCATTGCTCTAAGTTTAACCTGATTTGTTATTCCCCGAAAATGGTTTCAGATAGTAATTCTGGAAGAATAATATATAGGCCTCTGTACAGGGCCAGCTCTTTAAGAGGCCTTATTCGTGAAAGAGGGAGATAATAATACTCGGTTTTTCCATAGATTAGCAAACTCCCATAGAAATGCTAATCAAATTAAAAGGATGGAGGTGAACGGTATCCTTTATGAGGAAGAGAATGATGTTCGCTCTCAAATAGTCCTCTTTTACCAAGAGTTGTATAAGGAAACTGAGGTGGGGCGTCCTTCTATGGATGGGTTAGAATTTGCCCGTATTGAAGAGGGGGATCGGGAGTCTTTAGAGAAGGAGTTTACAAAGGAGGAAGTATTCCAGGTTCTAAAGGAGATGGAGGGGGATAAAGCCCCGGGTCCTGACGGCTTTACCATGGCCTTTTTTCAGAATTGTTGGAGTGTCGTGGAAAGGGATGTAATGGATTTTTTTGAAGATTTTCATCGGCATGCTTCGTTTGAAAGGTCTTTAAATGCTTCGTTCCTCACTTTAATTCCTAAGAAGTGCAGTGCCGTTAACATTAAAGACTATCGCCCCATTAGTTTGGTGGGTAGTGTTTATAAGCCTTTGTCTAAGGTGCTTGCCAATAGGATGAGAAGGGTTTTGGATAATCTCATTTCGAGACTCGAATTCGTTTGTTGGCGGAAGGCGGTCGGATTCGTGCTTATTGCTAATGAATGTTTGGATAGCGGGTTGAAGAGCAAAATTCCGGGGGTGGTTTGCAAGTTGGATATTGAGAAAGCTTATGATCACGTTAACCGGGAGGCCTTGTTTTATTTGCTTGGGCCGGATGGGTTTTGGGGAGAAATGGAGGAGGTGGATTAAAGCTTGCGTTACGTCTGTTCGATTCTCAGTCCTTGTAAATGGTTCCCCTGAGGGATTTTTTGGTAGCTCTCGTGGGTTGAGACAAGGGGATCCGCTATCTCCGTTGTTATTTCTTTTGATAATGGAGGTTTTAAGTAGGCCTTTGAAGACAGAGGAGTGTAATCTTATTCGGGGTTTCCAGGTGGGAGCCTGAATTGGTCTGGGTGAGTATTTCCCATCTTTTATTTGCGGATGACACCATCATTTTTTGTGAGGCCTCTAGGGAGCAGCTTCTGTCAATTAGGCTGGTGTTGTCTTGTTTTCAGGCGTTCACGGGTTTGAAGGTCAATGTGGGGAAAAGCGAGATTGTCCCCGTGGGGGAGGTGACTAATCTTGATGCTTTGGCTAATGTGCTACAATGTAGAGTAGGCAAATTGCCTATGAAGTATTTGGGGATGCCATTGGGTTCTTCTTTTAAGTCCCCCTTGATCTGGAATCCTATTTTGGAAAAAATGGAGAAGAGGCTCTCTGGGTGGAAGTGTCTCTATTTATCTAAGGGTGGGAGGCTCATGTTAATTAAGAGCACTCTCTCATGTCTCCCGACTTACTTTCTATCACTCTTTACTATTCCTAAAGCTGTGGCGGCTAGATTGGAATATATTCAGAGGAAGTTCCTTTGGGGGTCTTCGGAGGGGGGATTCAAATATCCTTTGGTGGCCTGGGAGAAGGTGTGTATTCCCGTCGAGAAGGGTGGATTGGGGTTAAGAAAGGTGGTGTCGTTTAATCAGGCTTTATTAGGGAAGTGGTTGTGGAGATATGGCCACGAAGATACTCACCTGTGGCGTCGTGTTATTTCTTCTAAATATGGAGAGGGGCTAGGGGGGTGGAGGACTAAGGCTTGCAGGAGGTCCCATGGGTGCGGCCTTTGGAGAAGCATTAATGAAGGTTGGGAGAATTTTTCTAAGCATCTTTCATTTGTAGTGGGGGAAGGCACTCGTATCCGCTTTTGGCATGACAGGTGGGTTGGTGATGCTACTCTAAAAGTTCTCTATCCTGAGCTTTACGAGTGTTCATCGGTCAAGGATGCCTGTATTTCAGAAGTTTTGTGGATTCCAGAAGTGGTACTGCGTTAGAGTGTGGAATATAACGTTTTATAGAGCTTTTGAGGATTGGGAGTTGGCAGCTTCGTATTCTCTTCTCCGGCTTATCCAAGCTCGTATCCCTCAGGGTAGTAGGAGAGACAACCTTTATTGGAGGCTCAAAGGGGATGGTATGTTTGATGCTCGGTCTTATTACCTAGCGATCTGGGGTGCTTCGGATTCTTGGCTTCCTTGGAAGGGGGTTTGGAAACCTAAGATCCCTAAGCGGGTGGCGTTCTTTCGTGTCGTCCTTCATAGCCCGGATTCTCACCCTGGATAACCTCATGCTTAAGGGTAGGCCTTTGGTTAATAGGTGTTGTTTGTGTTGCATGGATGGGGAGTCGGTTAACCACCTTCTCCTGCACTGTCCTGTTACCCACTCTCTATGGTATTCGATGCTTCAGGCCTTTGGGATTCCTTGGGTTATGCCAGGATCGGTGGCGGAATTGATCTCTTGCTGGCATCAGTGGCATGGAAAGGATAAGTCGGACATATGGAATTTGATTCCAGGGTGCTTAATGTGGACTGTGTGGTTGGAGCGGAATCGCCGTTCCTTTGAGGACAAAGAGAAGACCTTGTTTGAGCTAAAGCTTTTATGCCAGCGTAATCTATTAGAGTGGTCTCGGTGTTGGGGGTTTACTAATTGTTCTTCTCTCTTAGTGTTTATGTCCTCTCTTAGCTTTGTTCCCTAGTAGTTTTTCTCATTCTCTTGTTGTTCATCATCATGAACTTCTTGTATGTCTTTCTTTTTCTTTTCTATATAAGCTTTCTGATTACTTATCAAAAAAAAAAATTTTGCTAACATCTCATTTTTAATTGATAATATGGCTAATCCTCTTAATCTTTCTTGTGAAGTTGATTTTAGGCAAGAGAATAAGTTTAGGGGTAAGACAGAAAGAGTCTTTGATAGCGATTGATTATCAAGAAATGCTTTTAGAGAGAGGGAAAGTATATGTGGTTTGATGATGACTAGTTGCAAGAATTATTTTTTGAAAGAGAGAGAGAGGAGACATTTGGTGGAAAGACTTAAAAAAAAAAAGGTGATGAAAGATTTTTTTATATGGTGCCATGCACCCTATACAAACAAATGCCTTGACACATTTATTGTAAAAGTTTAGGTTCAAAGCCCCTTTTGAGGTTTCTTTGCGCTAGTTGAGATTCTGTCGATTTATAAAACCCCATCCTGTTGAAATATACATACAGTTGGCCTAAATTTCAAAATATAAGTTTTTGGTGTTTATGCTAGTCCCATAAAAAGGTGTAGTGAAAATATTTCTCATCCTAAGTTGGTAAATTTTAGGGGCACAACAAGTTTTACAAGGAGAAGTTGTCAAACAGTTCTTGCAGCACATCTGCTTTCCATTGCGAGAGCAATTGCTCCAATATTACCCCATTTGGCTGAGGATGTATGGCAAAACCTCCCCTTTCAGTATACCATGGAAGATGGTTCGATTGCTGAATTTGTTTTCGAATCAAGATGGCCAACCCTCAATGAAACTTGGCTTGCTTTTCCTACCAAAGAAATTGATTTCTGGGAAAAAATTCTTGAGGTGAGTATTATTTTCATTTGATGATAACAAACTGAAATAACTGAGGGTTTTATATTTCAATTTCATGTTACTTACCAAAAAGAAAAAAGCATTCCAAATGTATGATCTCATATCATTAAAAGATCGTTTTGCAAATAAATCTTCTAAGAGATTTTAAACTTATCGTTGTTGCTGTCAAACTTTTGTTCTCATGAGCCTCTGAAATACTTTTTCTTTCCCTCCTAAAATTCTATAGTGAAAAAAGAAATCAATTTTAGCACATCTTTGAAAAACCTTTTGGAAGTTTTGTAACTCATAAAGAATCAGCTGATAATGTTTTTTGTGATATTTTCTTTAAAAAAAAGGAATTATTAGGTACTCTCCAAGAGTACAAGTGATGTACTCCAAACCTAAAAGCAAGCCACCTAATACAAAAATGAAAATTTTCACACTACTTTTTTAGATTTTTGTATTAGGTGGTTATTAGATTTTTGAGGTTTCTGTCCATTTCCTTCATAAAAAGTAATGTTAAATGTAATTCTGTAAAATTTGTAAAAGTGCTAGTGAGATCTTTCTGCAATCTACTAGATTCTAATATGAAGCATTTTGACAGCTAAGAACTGAGGTGAATAGAGTCCTGGAGATTGCACGTGCTGAGAAACTGATTGGTTCCAGTTTAGATGCAAAGGTTTACCTCCAGACTTCTGATGCCAGCCTGGCATCTAGATTGTGTGAGATGTGTGCAGCAAACAATGATGTAGACACATTGCATCGCATATTCATTACATCTCAGGTATGATGTGTTCTGTGTTGTTTACATCTACAGCTTGTACCAAAGCAACCCTATTTAGCGAAATACAAGTAATATTCATTGCATTATCCCTTTTTAGTTGGGAAGCACACTGATGTGGTGCTATTAGCATCTCGTTTATCCTAGAAACTGAGGCTATTCAGATGGATATATTTTATAGCAGTTATTATTATTATCTACATAGTAGTACAACAATAGGGTTGTGTAAATCTGTCTTGGCTATATATGAGGGAGTTCCTTAGGAATATGATTTACCATTATGTTATTTAGTTGCTTGAACCACTTAAGAACTTATTGTTCTTACCTGGCAATATGCAGGCAGAGGTTTTTCCCTCTTTAGAGGATGAGCTGATTTCCCACATACCATTCAGTGGAGAGTGTCTCATTCAAGGAAAGAGCAAGGTTTGGATTGGTGTGTCTCGTGCCGAGGGTTTAAAGTGTGAAAGATGCTGGAATTTTTCACCCCAAGTTGGTTCTTTTTCGGAGCATCCCACCCTCTGCAACCGCTGCTATAATGTGGTTGATGCTCAACCACTTCCAGCTGTAGCAATGACAAACTGAGATTCTGGGAACTGCAATTTTTTACCAATTTAGCCCGACACTAGATTTGATTTGGTTGATTCAAAGATCAGAGCTGCAAATATTTCAATTTAGCCGACAATTTGATTTGGTCCGTACACAGCCTTTCTAGGCTAGTTCAGTTCAGCAGCATAATGTTTTGACTTCCAATTCTGTAAGTGAAACCCAATTTTGGCACAACTGAATTCAAAAAATTTGTTCTGTATGGTGTTCCAGAAACACCACTCCTATACAAATAAAACCATTTTTAGATATTTATACAAAAATTTATACCTACGATTTTAACCTTTTTGTTTCCTGGAAGGCATATACCTAGCTTTCCATTAATGCAAATTTCCCAAGATGCCTAATATTATCACTTTTTGGCTTCCCTACGTGTTTCATGGAATTTCTAATGTCCACATTTGTTTTTTTGATAAATCATTTGTTGGGAAAAGTGGAATTTGAACCTAGATGTTTCTATTGGATCACTAAGGTGTCAATTGAGCTACAAGCTCTTGGCCTAGCACAACTGTGCACGTGCATGGACAATTGCACCCATGACCCTATATTGCTATAACCAACTTAAAAATTCCAAGGCCAACAACTTTTCCAGAGATAACGGCGTGATACGTAAAACCTTAAGCACATGAGGGGCATAAGATTTATCAGCCACATACACCCAGACAAATTCATCCCCTTTTGAAAGGGCTTTACGACACATAGCCACATAATATGGCCGTGCAATGGGCCTATATGTGCCATTGGCCCATGGCCGGTCTCTACGTATTGGCAATGTATATTAATATCACCCAGGCAACAAGACACTTAGCTTGGCCCAAACCTGTTATTTTCAACTGGCCCAAGTGCCTCTGCCACTAATATTTCCAGATATTTTGAACTTTTTTGCATTAAGGCCCTTCCCACGTAGCAGCAGATGTGGAATACCTTAAATTAGCCACATCAATAAATCATGGTAAAAGCCAAAGATTTTGATTCTGCACCAACCGGTATTTTTATTACCTAAATGGTTAAATTATGATGTATTGTACACGATCTGCTGCACCACACAAATAATAAATAGTAAAACCATGTACCCATAATCTACAGGGATCAGACCTAAAAGCAGGGCGGAAAAAAGAGGGGGGGGGGGGTGTTACAATAGAGTTGGAGGACTGATGCCTATTTCTTGCACTGTCAAGGGAAAAGCAGGTTTTATGATACAAACTGATGCCCGTGTTAAAAATGTTCCTCGGGCACTTTCTAAATTTAATTATTTTCCGCCATGGAATTCATTTGAGCACCTGAATTTGGTGATGGGTGCTGCATTAACTCAGCTTCTTCAAAATCTTGAGATTGAATTTGTATATCCTGTCAATAATAAACCAAAGTCACTCCTTTTCTGACACTGACGAGGACAAAATCAACAGCTATCACATATACAAATGCAAGAAAAACGTCCAACTGAAAGCCACATGCATAATTGGAGGTTTAAGGTTTTGCCCTATGTGCTCCAGGTTTTAAGCTAAAAAACTGATGAAATTTGCTAAAATTGAAACGCTTATATGATTAAACTCAAGCATATTACACAAACATTTCAGGCCAGAACTAGTTAGCGGAAATTATTGCATTCCATTCTCCTCAATGCAAAAAACACTATTCGTAAGAATTAAGTGCATGCAGGGAAAACCCGTATGTTTGGGGGGGGGGGGGGTGTGTTGGGAGAGAGACTACAAGGGCCTGGGTTCAGAACTTCAGAGGGAATAATTGCCAACTGTGCCAATGAACTAAACTGATATAGTACCTATTCTTCCTATAAGAATAGGATGAAGGTTGGGTTCAAGTTGTGGGTACAAGAGTATGAAGCTTAGCTCAAATGTGATGACAAGTAATACCTGTGTGTTAATTAGTGGATGTGATTGCTGATCTTGGGTTAATGGATATGCTTGTGGTTGAGACATTCTGTAGTAGGGCTCCTTAAGATCAAGTTTGCATGATGATGCTTGAATTATTCCTCCTTGTTCAGCACCAGGGCCCCACATTTTAGCTGTTGAACTATAACTTGTTAGATAACCAGAGAAACATATCAGCAATACAAAAACAAGAGAGAAGACAGAAACAAACCCATCAATGTAAGATATAATGTATAACTCTGAGCATTATGGGCAACCATGCGGAGTTGGCCAGTAATTTCTTGTCCTGCCATGACATAAATTGGCTGAGCGAGGACACAACGTAATTGGTACCAGTGCGTTGTTGGTGCACCAGGGGCAGTGGTAAGCCATCTTTGTACAGTACTGCCAATCAATCAAAGCAGTTCCAAATAACAGATTAAACAGGATGGAACCCACATCCATGCATAGTGAAGAAAATTTGGAAGGATGCTGGCCTGTGCAAATGTACAAGTTGAGATTATTGAGCAAGTTCAACAGATTACCTCCCATTAAACAATACGTCAAACCAGCAAGCCAACCCATGCACTCTAGCACCCACAGAAGCAGTGAATCTCAACGGAATCTCAATTTCATATAAATCCTCTTCCTGTAGGATGAAACAAAGAAAAAGTTCAGATGACTTGCATTCTGATTTAACAATAAGCATCAAAAGAAATACACTATTTTGATGAATTGAGAACTCTGATTAAACAAGGAAGAAGATACAGCTACTATGAGAAGAAACTTAGTACAACATAAGATCATCTTTCTATGTTATGCTCTGCATTGTCAAAAACTTGGAAACATTTCTAAATGCTTTGAAAGCAAAATGCAGAACTCACTAGGGCATGCTAAATTACACTAATTTAGCTGAAAATAAGTTTCATGACGAACAAAAATATTCTACTTCTGATGGATCCTTTTTTGAAGAAAAACTAGTATCTCAATGAGTCTGAAGGGTATTATTCTACGTGGTAAATGTGACATGTCACAGGTATAGTTAAGTCGTACCTTAGATTTTGTGAAGTCTAGCACATGATACGTTGGAGAAGCGACCAATAATCTTGGATCAAAAGCATCTACCACAGGCTGTGTGAAGAGTAAAACAGGACCCATCAAATACTAAAGCATCACCAGATTGTAGTAAATAGTTATTACAACAGAAGAATATTACCTTCAGAACAAACAATGAAATACTACATGCAGGCATGCAAACACGCAAAACACACCCCTAGCATTCAGGCATGTTAATTATCACTCACAAAGCATTCAAGAAGGTCATACAGTCCTCCACTCTATTTTAATCCCACTGGACTGATCAAGTTTTCTAGAGCCAATACTGAAACTGAAACTGGAGCACCAAACAAAGGTGTTACTGATCTTTCTACGAAGATATCTCATATAGTCCCCTAGAAAAACCATGCTTAACCTCCAAAAAATGAATAAGACTAGATATAAGAGACCTTTAGGTGCCCAAGTTTACTTTAACACAACCTCCCACGGTCCCACCCACACACATACAGAGCAATAGCGCATAAGATCATTCAGAATGCACTTTCATATGTTTAAAGATAGACAAAGTTTGTTGAAGGCAACCAAAACAGGGAACAATACTTTGATGTATTTCAGAAATATACAAGAATTATGTACCTGAGAAAAGTACCCCTGGAATGCAGATCCATACAAGGGTGTCAAATCAACACCATAATAATTCTGTTGCTGCCAAAAGAGGGCCTGCACCCAGAAAAAAATAATAATACATTAGATTTTCTCATATGAAAAATGATAGCAAGGCTTGGAAAAGATAAATAACAATATAATATGCCTAAGGCATGTATGTGGCTAGCTGAGCATTTAAGAAGTGAACCTCCATGCCACTGGAACAGTATTCCCTTTCTTTTTGGTGATAGGTAACAAAGGATTAGAAAAACCACAAAAAGGGTGGCAGTTATATTCCTCAAAGAGCCCCTCTTAGAAAAAGATAAGTCTCTTCCAATATTACTGATACCAATTCTGAGTATTTAGCCCTAATTATTTTTGCATCATTAAAGTACAAAGAACATAGTGATGATAATTATAGCAAAATCACTTCAAATACGCACCTTATTTGCAATTTCAATAAACAAATATTCATCACTGAAAGGTGCCATATGTATCCTACATGAGTAATCAACATAAAAATATTAGAACCCAAAAGTAACAGATGTAAGATATTATAAATCAAATTCATTCCACAACACACTAAGAGGAGATAAAAAAGTGCACACCTAATGATCCTCATTTGACATAAACTAACAACATAATAATGAAATATTTGAAGTATTCATGGTCGTGAACATTTTTCACTACCTCCAAATTTTCAGTTAGTTTTATGGGACTCATTAGCAAACACAAAAAGATAAGGACAAGGATTAAATACCAGACTATGAGAGTTACATTAGATGTTGCTGTTATGACTACAGAAAAGGACAAATAGAAGTGACTGTACATTTATCAGTATCAAGAATTAAATTGAAAAATCTTCTAAGAGGACACAGAATGTCAGTATGATGGTCAACCAAATCTGCAAGTGCTAATTCCATAATTGCATAAAAATACAACAATGAATCACAAACAACCACAGTAATTGCAAGTAAATAAAATTCCCATGCACAAACTACACATTCAGTAGTCCATCCCCAAATGGATAGGAGTTTGCAAATGGCACACATTTTAATGAAACAAACTAATTATAACAATCTTCCTAAAATGCCCTTAGTTGGGCAAAGAATGGTGTTTTCGAAGGGTAACATGGGAAGTTAAATGGATAATCTTTCATTGTTTTTGGAAACTCATACATATTGAAACAATCCAAAGAGAAAAGCACCCTCATCTATTTTGGGAAGGAGGGAGCATATTATTTTTGAATAAGAAATCATTTTTCTAATTTCAAGAGAATAGTATAAATTTAAGGCAGACATGATAAAACTAGCAACAATTAAGTAAAAAGAAGCCCAGACAAACAGAAAATAAGAGGCCATTTAAAGGGTTTGATTTACCTTCCAAGTGAAGGAAACATTTTCCCATTAGGAACAAGAAACCGATCTCTTGCAATCACATAGGACTCTAGCATTCTTTCATTGACCAACAATGTTCCTATAAGCATATAAATGAAATTCTATATCAGAAAAACACTGTAACCACTAAATTTTGAGAACACTTTAAGCTGATTCTGCTGTTAATTATAAGCTTACCCATTGGCTCTGAGATCAGCATATCTGCCTTCTCTGGCAATTCAACTTCCTCAACTTTACCTTTAATTACCTATATTTAGGTGACATAGTGCCATGTACTGAATGAGATAACCGACAAATATTCACATTGGAAGAAAGATAAAAGTGACGTGATAACATCTTACAGTAATCCGTTGACCCAATGATGGATTCCCAGCAATAAGCTTTCGTGCGTATTCTGCCATTTCAGATGCTTCCACAGCATAAACATGTTTTGCACCAGCCTAGTTGGGGCAGAAAAGAGAAATAAGATCAACCAAAATGGGGAAAATAAATCACCAAAGATATATATCCACATACAAGACACAAAGATGCAAGCATCACTATACATGGTAGAATAAACTTAGTTGGCTAAATACTATAAAGCACGGACACGGACACGAACACGGACACAGATGGTAGATTACCAATTCATCCCAAAAGCAGAATTTGTGGATTTAATCATTTAATCATAATGCTAACGATGGAAAATTTTTGAAAAATTAGGGCACGACAAGTTGGGATACCACAATTGATTAATTAATTAATATATATTTTTAGGTATATTTTATTGATTTATAGGCATATTTAATGTTTATTTATAAGTTTTCAAAATAAATGACTATCAAAATCTTTAAAACCGCATCACTATACATGGTAGAATAAACTTAGTTGGCTAAATACTATAAAGCACGGACACGGACACGGACACGGATGGTAAATTACCAATTCATCCCAAAAGCAGAATTTGTGGATTTAATCATTTAATCATAATGCTAACGATGGAAAATTTTTGAAAAATTAGGGCACGACAAGTTGGGATACCACAATTGATTAATTAATTAATATATATTTTATTGATTTATAGGCATATTTAATGTTTATTTATAAGTTTTCAAAATAAATGACTATCAAAATCTTTAAAAGCGCATCTAAAATTAAAGGAATTATTTTTCAATTAAAAAAATATTTTTTTCCCAAACGTAACGATGACACACATGTAGAGGTGTCCCCGGCATGTTCGACACAGACACGTTGGGGGTTTTGAAGTGTCCATGCTTCTTAGGCTAAATAGCTAGGTTTACCTGAGCAGCAAATAATGACAAAATACCACTGCCAGCACCAACATCTACCACTACACGACCAAAAAAATCTGCACGGTTCTCAATAACGGCAGCATAATAGGTTCCTGAGACAAAGATTATTAATATTCAATAACATATCCACTATGCCATTTTTTCCTGGCATATTCATGTACAAGCTGATAATGCACACGTAGAATATGAATTTGCAGCATAAAGGATTATCTCAAGTAGAAATTTAAAAGTGAGCGTAATGTAAGATAATTCAGTGAACAGATCATAGTCTGGTGAAATTACCTGTTCTTACATAATCCTGTAACATATTTTGCTGATGCAACAACTGTCCATAATAATGGAAATACATTTTAGCAGAAGATGCCTCTATTTTGTCATCAAACTTGCTTTTAGTAGCTGAAATTGTTCCATTTGGTAATGGTTTGCCTGAAACAGGGGAGAAAGACAAACAATTAAAAGATAGGCATAGAGCATAATGTGCAAGTACATTAAAAACACAACTTCACAGAACAAGCAGAACTCTGAAAAAAGTATAGATAGCATAAGAATAGGCAATAGGCATTGATTTTTTTTATTCCTTTTTTTTTATGCCATTATATATGAACTGGGTGCTGCAGATACCCAAAAACATATTTCTGTCTCTCACACAACCAACAGGGTCACAGCTTAGATTTAAGAGGCATCAGATGCACAATCAGAATTTACCCTAAATGACATCAGTGTATTGAATCTGACCGCATAAAATTTCTCTTACAAATTAGCAAATTACTATGATACTCAGATTCTTTTTTTCCAAACTAGCTCCTCCACAGATTAATGACCATTGTAAGTTTTATAATGTAATTAAATGGTAAGTTCTCCCCATTTTCATTAAAGAGAATATCCACCAGATGGGGAAAAAAAAGTATTGTAATGCATAAAGATATCGGAAAAAGATATAACATTGAGGCATTTCATTTTTCCCATATCTCATAAATCTAAATAATAAGCATTCTGCCTGCAAACTTCAACCAACTTACGAGGAAATAACTGGAGTTATAAAACAAACTAAGTTTTCGCAACTCCTTTCTTTATTGTTATCTATTCATTTTATCTGATCATCTATTTCAAACCAGTGGAAAGGGGGCAGGGGAGAGCAAATTTTCAAAGCAGCACCTTCAAGAACTTCCTCTTTCCATTGCTTAAATGCACAATGGAAGGCTCTGCTCTCCTCTTCGTTTCTAAATTGGACAGTGACTCCCCTTGAATATGATGTCTTCTGCTTCAAAAGTAATACTGTTAAGAGACGTGAGCATTTCACAATGCTTCAACAATCTTACATTACAAGTATATATCAAACATGACCTTAATCATCATCAATTTGCATATTTTAAAAAGTAAAATGCACTGGTTAGATCACAGTTTTCCAAGCAAAGACCCAAATAAAGTTAAGATACTTATCTTCACGCACACGCAAGGATATTTCTAGTGCACCACATTCTCACTCAGCAATATAAAGTACAAATCTATCTATCTATCTATATAAACTATAACATTTATAAATTCAAATTGTATTCCGTACCTCCTCAGTGGAATCAGACCCTTCAGTAAGGCAAACTGATTGAACAGAGCTTACTTTGAATATCTGAAAACACAAAAATAAATAAATAAATAAAAACACTCCTCTTATACACAACGTCACTGATTAAAAATAAATAAATAAAAAACAAAAATGCATACATATAGCCAAAATAATAAAATAAGGAATTCTTGACTTTATTTGGCTCAATAAACTTATTTTATTCACCAAATAACAAAAAATAACAATAACGCTCAAAATAATTAATCTATTTTCTCTTCCATTTCTATCTTTTCCTCTACTTTCTCAGCAACCAAACGAACAATCAAACCAAAACAAAGTTGAAACCAATAGAAGAGAGTAAAGAGTATTCACTCTTAGAAACACACACACACACACAAACACCACATTGATTAACACAACACTTGAATTTATTTGACTCAGTCAAGTATAAAATAAAAATATCGATAATGCTCTAAATTTTAATCTATTTCCTTTTCCATTTCTTTCTTTTCCTCCACTTTCTCAGCAACCAAACGAACAATAAATTAAAAAACCGAAACAGATAACAAAATCGTGAAGAGCAAAGCCAAACCTGAGCAGTTCGAAGATCAACATTGATAGCAGCGGCCGATTCAGATTCCTTGTGAAATCGAAGCTCGGCGAGTCCAGAATCGTCGGAGAACCGAGCCACCACTGGCTTAGAATGAGATTCCGAAGAAGACGAAGCGAGGTCCGAGACTGAAACCAAAGCGAACTCTTGCAGTTTCTCCTTTTGCCCTACCGGACCCTCCATTATCGTTCTCTTCAAGCTTCAGGTCCAAAAAATTTCCAATTTTCAATGCAAACAAAAACCAAATCTCTCAAATATAAACAAATATATATGAAATTATAGCTTTATATTTGTCTCAATAAGTCTCTTTGTGTGAAAAAAAATTATCTTCTGCGAGAGAAAATTAGGGTTTCAGTGAGAGAGCAAAGCAAAAGCTTCGAAAATTTTTTGAGAGCCGCCAAAGCCCAAAGAGAGAGACAGAAAGCTGAGAAACGCTAAAGCCTTTGGGTTTTATACTGTGTGTGTGTATTTCTATTTTCAATTGTGCCATTGGGTTTTTAAACGCGCTCTTCATTTGTGTTGTCGTTGATTTTTGGGTGTATCTTGCTCACACGTGGGTTTTGGTATATTCGATGACGTTTCGAGTTTTGATTGGGTGGAGACTGGAGATGGATTGAGTTGTGAATAAAAGTATCTGATGCGTTTGATTTTGAAGATTGATTTAATTGTGGGGCCCCATAGCGTGATGGGATTGGTTGCTTGAAGTGGGCGTTGTGTACATCACTGTTGGCTGACACGTGAGTCTGAAGTGGGAAGGGTTTTGTGACTTCGGTGTACCACTCTGTACATGGAATTTGAAATAGTACTCTTTTTTTTTTGGCTCTTTTTGTTCGTAATGATTTTGTTTATGAAAATAGATAGTTTGAATTTGGCTTTTGATAATTGAAAAGGCTGCAATCTAATTTTTATTAATTTTAAAAATTAAAATTAAACTATTTCATTGCCTCAATCAATAGAAAAATTATGATGAGTAAGTGCAATTTTAGGTGATTTTTTTTAATAATTTGATTGAGGTCAGATTGTCTATTAATTACCTCTTTTAAATTATGTAAAAATGAGATTTTATGAAATTTGTATTGTTTTTTTAAATTATTATTTAATTGTTAAGGGAGAAGATTTAAAATTTTGAGTCATGAATATATGTGTTAGAATTAGCAGAAAATTTCAATTACATCACAAGATTTTTGACGTTTTACTTACCTTTTTGAGGAGTATAATAAGTAATGGCATCTCATTTTGTCAATACGATTCTACGATAGACTACTATAATAATAAACTATAAACAAGTTGTTATGAAATTCTTTTTATTTTAAGGGCAATAAACTACCTCCTCTATTGATTCTAAAAATTTTTTTTTAAAAAAAGACTACCATCTTTATACATTTCAAAAGTGCCAAATGTAGTTTTAACTGAAAACAGGAAACTAGCCGTAATGACAGGTGAAACCTTATTTTGCTGTGGGATGTAACCTTATCTGGTATCCAATAAAATAATGAGTCTACAATATTTTCACAACAATCATAGGTGGTTAGTTATTATTGGTTCAAATTTGAATCAAATACTAAGATTACTTTTTTGCCCCAATAATAACAACAAGTAACAACCTGCCATTTAAGATTTGTTGTAAAAATGTTGTGAAAATGTTGTAAACATATCATTTCTCTAAAACAATACATCCCATCAAAAATAAAATAAAACAATACTTATTTCAAGATGGGAGTAAAACATTATCTTGATACATTTTAAAAGTGCTAAATGTAGTTTTAACTGAAAAACAGGAAACTAGCCAAGATGGTAGTGAAATAATTTCCTAATTTTGCAATGTTGTAACTTTTGAAGATTTATTTGCCCAAAAAATTAATTAATTAATATAAAGTAATAAAAATAAATAAACGTAAAATATATAGGGTGTTACTAATGTATACCTTTAAGGCATATATTAGTAAACTATTTCAGAAAACTTCTTATGGATTAATGAAAAAATTATCAATTTTTTAAATAATTTTTTCAATTTTTCATAAAATTTTTTAAAAAATAGATAATTAATGTCTGTCCTAAGGACATATATTAGTAAATCATTTAATTTTTTTTTAATGAAAAAATGACATATATATATATATATATATATATATATGTCATATGCCCTAAGGAGCAAAGACATATATATATATATATGTGTGTGTGTGGGGCACACACGTGTGAGTGAGAGAGAGAGAGACATGTGTTGGGACAATTTGTACATCCTTTTTACGTCGAGACAAAAACACGTACAAAACTGCCTTCTGTTAGCCGTATGGCCCGTATTTTAACATCAGCTCAACTGTACTAGTAGCATATAATAAGAAAAGAAACGTGATACATCATCAGATTTTAGTTGATCGGATTGACAGCATGTGTTATCTATGACTTCTTTTTTATTTACTGAGAATTCTTACCTTTTCAGTTTCCAAAATCATATGAGAAAAATACATTTTTCAAAAATCAAAATAATTGTTTGCCCATTTTTTTTTTAGGATATTTGTTCGCCTACTTGTTTGTGTAGTACTAATACCATCCTTTTCATACATATATATATATATATATATATATATATATATATATATTTTTTTTTTTTTGTTTGCTGAAAAACAAAAGCTTTTACAAAAATTTGCCCAGCCAGCTTCAAAAGCTTTTATGGGGGAAAAAATGATCAGAACTTCAAAACACACTCATTTTTAAAGCCCCCTTGCCAAGCCAATGGGTAGCTCCATTAGCAAATCTACTTGCCAAACAAAAATTAAATTCAATTGAAAGAAACTTAATGTTATGGGTTCCAGTTAGCTCAACTGGTAAAATCTGATAGTTGAATAAGAGATTTGGGGTTCAATCCCGCTTACACCAAAAACTAATTAGTATCTTGGTCTGATAATAAAGAGCGGATGCCATAGGTTGAAATTCTCTAAAAAAGAAAAGAAAAAAAAAAAGAAAGAAACTTAATGTTCTCCATATCCATAATGCTCTATTGTTTTATTTGTTTATAAGGCTGCATCAGTACTGGCTTAAAACAAAATGCAATTGATGTAATCGCCTAAGACCCTAAATATAAAAAATGCTACAAATTTTAATTTAATTAATCCCAAATATTAGCCAATAAATAAAATAATAATTTTATCAAATGAAAAAAAATAAAAAATAGATAAAATGCTACTTTTACAAAAAATTTCACAACACTTTTACTACAAATCTTAAGTAGCAGGTTATTACGGGCTGTTATTGATGGCAAAAAAAAATTTAAGTGATGGGTTCTATTGTGAATGTAGCAATTCTCAACAAAAAAAAAAAAACAATACACAAAAAAGAAACACAACATTTTTCACAATAATTGAGTTATCAAATTTTTACTAGTTTTCACCTAAATCCACCACTAACATCACTTTTTTACTTACCACTATCATTCTATCACATCAATAAGTATGAAAAGTTTTGTCAAATTTTTTTGTGTCTATAGACTTTCTATAAAAAAAAATTCTACATAGTTCATATCAATTAGTAATAACTTTGCATTTAAAATAAGATAATAAAATTTCAATAAAATTTAATTGTTTTAAGTCATATTTAAATATATAAAATGTCTCAATTTCATTTTTCGCCTTAGCCCCCAAATGGCCAAATGTATTAAGCTGCCGCTGGACTGCATCACAATTTAACTGATAAATTCCCATAGGTGGCATCAGCCATTTTGTATTAGGTTTCACTGACTTTGTCTAAGTATTAATCTTTGATACCTTTACGTATTCTTACTAAGCCTTACTAAATTTGGCTCAAATCTCCGAAGGGTTTAAGCATTTGATGTTTCTTGCTTTTTGTACAATGACCTCCCATAATTCACTAAGCTTTGGCAAGATATCCATAGCAATTATACATAACAAAACTTTGAAGTTTTCGTGGATTATTACTTGCCACAGCTTCCTCCATAAGTGTAGCCCATCACTCATGCCCATCTTGGTTAAATCGATGCCCTTGATTCATTCACTCCATGACATGCTGGTTTTGAAGTCAGGGTGAAGTAAGTCTAAGCATGGGCTGAACAGATTCCTCATTGAACACCTCTTTGAGCTTCACTTTATTCCATAATTTTGATGTTGGATTAATCAGGATTTGCCACAAATTAATAATGAATTTCTTTCTACCAATCCCCGCTTCAGTTTTGGTTTAAAATCCTAAGCCAAGGTGCCCAAGGCTCCTCTCAAGCATTAATGCTTAATCCATCTCCAACTAGAAAACAAGTTCCCTACTTTAACTGAATTTTTAGCTTTCTCTATTCAGAGGCATTTTTGGACTTATCCCCTCAAGCAAGTTGTCCCTGATTTGATATTTGGTTCTTCATAACTAAAATATATATATTAAAAGTTAGAACTGCTTCTTAATAACCTAACTCATAGGCCATTGTGATTTGTGGCAACTTTCCAAACTACCTTTGTAAATATTGCCAAAAAAAAGTCTTTGCATCTACAAAGGACGAGTCTTCCATGTTTTATTAGTAGACAAAGCATGTCCCAATGTTTAAAAGCAAAATGCTTACCTTCTTGGACTTGCCTTCCACCAAAATTTTCTATTTGTTGCATCAATGCTATTAAACACCATTCACCATTGGATTGCTTTACGGCTGAAAGGTTTATAAGAGAGGAATAAGGGTAAAAATATATTGAAATTTGCTATTGTTTTCTCTTTTGTACAAGTTTTAATTAAAATAACACCCCCCCCCCCCCGGCACAAATTAAGAAAAAATGGAATGGTATTTATTTATAATTTAAAGAGTTTTATGTTTTTTTTTTTTGAGATAAAAGAGTTTTATGTTTGAAACTTGAAAGATTTTTTTTTTTTTTTGGGTGAAAAAAACTTGAAAGAAAGTTAACAGACTTTGATTAAGTAGATATAGAATGAGGTTATGCTAAACCTTTTTCTCACAATATAAAGAGTTAGATATACATATTGAATATATACTATTCACATTTGACAATTTCTACATTCATAGCAATCTTCTCCTATATGATTCAAAGATAATAAATTTAGAAACACAGAATTTCACAACTATCGAGGTAATAAGTTGTTAATTGTAGGTTAAAAATGTGATGTTAAAGGTAGATTCAAATGAAAACAAATAAAAACTAGTCTATTCAACTATTTTGAAAAATGTTATAAAATAGTTGTACTTGTAGCATTACTTATATGAAACCATTCTCCTTATTGTTGAAATCTTAACTTCAAATCACTAGCATAGCTTCTTCCACTCATTTTAACCTTCGCGAGTCCATTCTTCAATTTAGTTCTAATTAAACTCGCATTTGACCAAATCAATAGCCCTTCACTCCTATCGCACTAACCTTCCACTCACCCGCACATTCATTTTCATTGTTCTATACACCTCTTTCCTCCTCACAGTTTGCACCTTCATGACAGCAACTTTGTCAAGTCACACCAATCTTAATCTCATCAACCTACACTTTTTTATCTTGCATAGACATCAACTTTGCCAATCACATCATTTTTAGTCATCATAATCTCCTAGAGGTTCATGTGGACTGATAAATGTGTAATTGAAAATTTTGACCAATACTCTTATCTACATTTAATAATGGACACTAGCGGGCACTACTTAACAGATTAAATTTGCTGTCATTGGATGTACTAAAAAAGAATCATTGATTTATTGATTTGATGGTAAATATTAAAGATTATTCATCATGTTATCATGAAATGAACCCTTAGGCCATAAGTCTAAAGACATTATAAATTCAAATGTTATTGCATCCTATTGCTTTGGAGGAATTTGGATTACAAGAGAACTCTTATATACTATCAAATTGCTTTGGAGGTGCAGGTATTTAAATTACAAGAGAATTCCTAAATATTGCTTTGGAGATTCCATTGGCAATGATTGACGATCATCCAATGCCTTGATTTTAGTTAAAGATTATGTTGTCTCAATACGCTTGGTTGCAAAATTGAAAGATAAAATCATATTTGCAATAGGAATTTGCTGAAAAACTCGATCTAAACTTGCATGGAGGGCGATTGGAATCCTATGCCATTCGATTTTTCTTATAAGCTATGCAGCAAGCATTTTTGTCTAAACATGTATTCTGTTCCCATGTTCGAAACAAAAACATCCCACATGAAAAAAATAATAATAATAATAACGATAATGTTACCATTATCATTATGTCAATTTTGGGAGTTGATTGTCGTTGTATGATTTTGCCAATTCAAGTCTGAGTCTTTTGACATCATTTCTCACATTCTAGCTACTTTAGAGACCCGCCTTAGTTTACTTTCCCTTAAAATATAGTTTGGGCTTTGTTTGATAAAATGCTCCCTATCAACTTTTAATTTAGCCCGCTTAATGACAAAAGCTGCTTCTCTATATGTATGAGAAAACAATAGACTATCTGTATAAGTTTATTACAATAGCGGTTTCAAGATTTTTCTAGAGAATCAATAAGAAATATAAATTATATAAAATTTAAAATAAAAAAAAACTTAAATATAATGATATTAAAAAAAAAAACTCAAATATATAAGTTTTATAATTGCCTTTTAAGGTTTTATATTTTAAAATCATTGCATGATAATTTTATTATTAATCTTACTAGCTATATTTTTTTTAATGTACACAACTAAATTCACTGATCTCTCGTTCGTTATTACAAATTTGTCAATAATAATAGCAAAAGAATAAAAAATAAACTATAAAGTTCATTTGATATATATATTTTTAATATAATAAACATATTAATTGCTATTGCTAAAATTAAAATTTAAAAATCATCTATTACTTCTAAATATAATAAACATATTAATTATTATTGTTTAGAATACTATAATTTATTAGTTTTTGTCTTTTACCCTTTACAATTCTTTTATTTAATTCACAAGACATTTTTGGGCAAATTTTTGTATTTTCTTTACGATTCTTTAATTTAATTTATTAGTTTATGTCGCACGGCCCCACTGACGAAGTGACTAATTGTTTAATTGTTTCACACTTTCGTTGTCTTTTAGTGTTAATGCTCCCAACTGACTAACCCACTCAAAAAACACATAACAATACAAACAGTAAACACACACATAGAGACTGACCGTCAAAGACTCAAAAGACAAAAACTCAAAACTCAAAAGCTTTTTATCAAAACACTGTGACCAGTTACCTCCGCAAGTTTTGTAAAAATATAGGTACTAACAGAAAGTGCGTGACAATATGTATTGTAGTGTCCAAAAATAACCGTTTTTGTTATTTAAACAGCGTAAACAAACGGGCTAAGTTTATCAAAACACTATAAAGTTTAAACTAATAAACACACATGAAAGTGAGGAGGGCATAGTGATTCAGCCCCAAAAAAAAAAAAGAAAAAAAAGAGGAGGGCATAGTGAGGGAGCAGTGCGTTCTGCACTCAAGGTTTGGTTTGGCTTCTTTTTTTAATGATTTTTTTTTAATTCGATAGATTATGGGCTTTTATTTTTTAGATCTAAGATCAAAAAATTTACGTTGGACTTGCTTCTTTTTATTTATTTATTTATTTTTCATTTCAGAGTTTAGAAGCTAAATTCAGCTGGCGCTTAAATAAAATAGGATCAGAGTGTGCAAATTTTTATTGTAGGGGCCAAAACAAATGTAAAATATATATATATATTATATATAAATTTCTCCCAAGTCAATTGAGCCCTGGCCTTCAACGTAGCGCCGCCCCTGATTTAACAGTAATTTAGTACAAAGGAGGTATAATCCAGCTGTTAAAATTGAAAGCAGCTACAAACTTGAGTAATCTATTTCCACATTCTCCAAATGGAAGCATAGACACAGTAAGCTAATTATAATTTTAGGAAAAAATTTCTCTCCAAACAACTTGAGTAATCTATTTCCACATTCTCCAAATGGAAGCATAGACACAGTAAGCTAATTATAATTTTAGGAAAAAATTTCTCTCCAAACTAGTTTGGAGAGAAACTCTTTAAATTTATTAAATATTTTTATATTGAGTGTGAAATTTGAAAATCTAACCGTTGGATTGCATGTTCTTATTATATTATTCATGCTTACAAAATTTCAAGAAAATCAAAAATCAATTGCTATGTCATCAAACAAATGTTAAAATTTCAAGTTTTTGTAATCTAAAATTGTGTATAAAAAATAAGTTCATTGATCAAATAGTAAATAAAATCCAATTTGGACGAAATTTGATATACATGTTAAGAACATAAGGAACATGAAATTCAACGGTTAGATTTTCAAAATTCACACCTAAAAAAAAGATATATGATAAGTTTGAAGGGTTTCTTTCCAAACTAGTTTGGAGAGAAACTTTGTTCCTAATTTTAAGTGCTGACTGTACCATCTCTAGCTATACCTAACCAATATTCATCAACATATTACAAGAAAAATAGGGCATATGGCTCTATGAGCTTCAATTCCTTTGTCACGTTAATTCCATTCAGCACTGATAAGATTTCGAAAGCAGCAGCAACAAATACAGCTGAACTACATTGATGTGTTCACGTTGCAATTTCCCTAACCAAACTTAAATGTTGTTTGCAACTTTGTGTTATGAGATACAATGACTAGAAGAAAGTCCTTTTCCATTAGATTAAAATGCAAAGGTGATAAATCCCCCAAAGAACAAATCTTAAGATTTGGGGCGAAAATGGGCAAATGCCCATGTCGCGCAAAAAAAAAAAAAAAAAGGCAAATGCCTCATTTCTAAAACTAATTAAGAAAATGTCCCTTTTTTGAAACTCGATTTTTGGACAATCGAGTTATAACAAACTAAAAATTAAAAAAAAAAAATTTGCTTAAACTCGAGCTCCATGAACTTGAGTTCCACGCAATTTTTTAAAGCCCTATAGTGGCGTATTAAAACAAGCAAGTTTTTTCTTAAGTTTGATCGCTCCATTAGGAAGCCCTATAGTGGCGTTTTAGATCCCTATAGTAGTGTTTTTAAATATGCAAGTTTTTTCTTAAGTCTAATCACTCCATAGGGAGCCCTATAGTGGTTTTTTTATGGAACTCGAGCTTCCTGAACTCGAGTTCCATGCAATTTTTTTTTAAAAGTTTTACCTATAGTTGTGTTTCATGGAGGCCTATAGTGGTGTTCTTATGGAACTCGAGTTCCATGCAATTATTTTATTTTATTTTATTTTAAGTTTTACCTATAGTTGCGTTTTATGGAGGCCTACAGTAGCGTTTTTTATGGAACTCGAGTTCCATGCAATTTTTTTTTTTTTTTAGTTTGATCGCCCTATAACTTGATTGTCCACAAATTGAGTTTTACATTGAAACTCGATTTTTTAAAAATCGAGTTACAAAAGAGGGGCATTTCCCTAATTAGTTTGGGAAATGGGGCATTTGCCTATTTTTTTTGTGCGAAATGGGCATTTGCCCTTTTTCTCCTAAGATTTGGTACTTACATTTCATTCCTAGAAATTATATGCAAATACATATCTTGAATTAGAGAAAACTGGAAAGCTATCGATTACTATTTACCATGATCTGAAAATCAATTCAAGATTTGCCAAGTAAAGCAAGGGAAGGCATGTTAGCTCACAAGTAACATCTCCTCACTATCAATATTCTCTGATGCTGCTAACTCAAAAATTCTTCATCTTCATCATCATGTGTATCTATAAATGCTGCTACCTCAAATATTCATCATCATCATCATCATCATCATCATCATGTGTATCTATAAAGTCAATCTCATGTCCTTGTGGGTGACTTTAGAATCATTAATTTCTCATCTTTGTAACATATACACACCCTTATTCAACGCCCTTCATCATTTTATACCAAAACACGTTGACTTACCTCTTGTTTGATTACAAATCAGATTTTACTGCTCGAGGTGATAAAGAATCGCTCAAGAATATTTATTCAACTTCGCAAGAAAGGATATATGGGTTCGGTAATGCCTAACTTAATAGGACCTCATTGCGAAATACACAAGTTAGTGATAAGGAAAAGAAAATTCAAGTGCACAAATGATGAAGCAAGAAATATGAATGATTACAACTCACTTAATTAATAAGAACATAAATGAAAAATAGAACTTACAAACCTACAAACTACAAAAGCCTACTCCTAGTTCATGTGCCTACAAGCATGAATCGATTTGCCTACGGGACTACTTACCTACATTGCTTTACTATTATTTGAAAATACAAATTTGTCTTGGATGTTAGATGGTCAATGACTCTTTTCTTGTCAAATGAAGCCTTCTATTTACAGGCAATAGTAAACAATTTAAGCTAATTAAACTCATAATCATGATCAAGAAGACGTTGATACCTTAGAAGTGTGAAGCAAACCAAGATCATCTTTCACTTCCAAGTGGATTGCTAGTCTCATTCCTCACTCTCTTCACTCTCATACTACCCAAATTCTTGTGCTCAAGCCTATACATTTTCAAAATCTGATTATCCCCAAAATTAAAAGCTCTATCCATTTGTCTCAAACAACTCTCCACTAGATAATCCGCAAACTTCGCACAAGGCTTACACCCTTCAAAATGAGTGACCAAAGGCCACCTATGGTCACCCAATCCAGGATGATAATTCTTCATCATCCCCTCATACCCATCCACCAAAATCGCCCACCGTGAAGATAATACGCGCTTTCTAACTACACTTTGCTCCCCCTATTTCTCTCTTTCTTTCACCAGCATATACACCATTGCTAACTGATCATCCGCTTCAAAAACTGGCCGATCTCTTAGTTCTCGGGCCAAGACTTTACCTGCTTCGTCTCAGATCTTCCCTTTTGGACCCATCGGAGCCCAAGCATCAAGAATATCCAACGCCCATCGGAATTCCGTAGCAAAAACGAACTGGTATTCAACCCGATCCAATTTTTGTGATGGTAAACCAGTTCGTTCCAACTGTGCATCACAAAGTTGTGATCTTTGTACCTCTCCCATGGAATTTCAAAAGCCATGTTTGTAAACATCGCATCACTGTCCATCCACCATAGAAACTCGATTTAGGGGTGAGAAAGCAAAAGTTTCCAAATCAATGGAAGTTTCACCTAAAAACCGGTCATCTTGGTGTCGAAAAGCACCATGTTGTAGAAGACCTCGATCCTGTGCAACCTACAGTAATCGATCTTATTCTTGATTGATTTCAAAAGGTAATGGTCACCGACCGAGTTTTTGCAAGGTTTCGGAGATGAACCGGCAATAAGCAAGACTCAGGATTTATTCGGCTCGATATAGTTTGGGAAATGCGGGTTACTTTTCAACCACTCGGATCTTTGTTTGTCCCAATCAGAGATTTTTGGGCCAAGACTATAGGGTTTGTCCCGGTCGGGTTTTCTTTCGGGTTCTTCAACTACCAATATTTTGGAGTTTTCGGAATCGGAGTCGGGTTGGGCCTTTTGGAGGACGCGATAGGGCTTCACGCAGCATCCGCTTATCTCGTTGAAGTTTTGCTCTGGGGTGGTTCCAAATTTAGCGGCTCCGATAGTGCCACGTAGGACAATGACTACAATGAATAATAAGCAGAGGAACCTAACGGTGCTGTTTCGAGCCACGCGTTGGATCTGACGGACTCGTCTTGGTCCCAAAAACCGGTCCAGCATATTTTATTATAATAAGAACTGAAATTAGAAGCTTTTTACATTGAAATTGAAAACCATGGTAGCTACTAGCTAGCTCTAAGTTGGGACAAAGAAGAAAGAAATAAGAAGCACAGAGAGAGGAGAATAAAGAAAGAGCGAGCGATAGTCATGTAGCCAGTAAGGAGTTTCGTTCTTTATTTTTGATTTCTTTGTGTCTCTCTCTGTTTCTTTGTTTATGTGTTTTTTGATCTCTGGTTTTGCATCTTTCTTGTTTGTTACCTCATGTATCTTTCTAAATTCTATGTTATTCTATTGTCATAGTTTATAGTTCTGTGTAGTGTAGCCCTCTGAAGGGGATAATATTGAGATGGACGGTCAGATTTTACAAGACCTACCATAGGCAACTACACTAGGTTGACGGATGGAGAAATGAAGTAGTGCGACGACGTATCATAGGTATACGGATGACTTGTGGAGAACAGATCACCTACAGTAGACGGATAATGGTGTGGACGGTTGCTAGGGTGGACGGAGGCAAAAGCCATGCGGCACCTACATGATTTATTTGGTTCTCAAGGAACTTCAAATGAAATAACTTGTGCTCCACGATTGACCCTAGTCAATAGAACCTTTATATAGAAAGGGTCCTTTAAAATACGTACATTTATGAGGATTCTCTCTACAAGGATATATTCCACTTTGCCAAGGAACCAAGGTCGGTTCCCCACTACTATAAAAACTCAGAACCCTCAGAAACTAAGGTACGCATAATTCCCCCTAGCTCTAGCACTCTAGAGTTGTGACAGTTTTCTAACTTAACCTTCGGAGGGTATTTGGTCGGTACCACACCATTACTCTCTTGAGGACTTCTTTTTTGGTGTTGTGTAGGTGTTGTTCTAGGCACGTGAGGATTGTGCAGCTTACTGACGATTTTCGGTATCATCAGTTGGTGCCGTCTGTGAGGAACGGTATGCTAAGAAAGCCATACTACTGGTCCCTGAACAAAAAGTTGCATGGTGCTTACTCGCTCGATGGAAACCACCACTAACAACCAAGGAGACGAGCCCTGTACAGCGACACTTGAAAGGTAGGTTTAGACTCTCACCGCAGCAGTTGAGCGCTTCACCAAATAGAACCATGACTTAGAAGAGCAGTTGCACCAAAGGGACGCCAAGCCCCGGAATCAGGAAGAGGAGCAGGAGAGTGATAGCCTTCTACACGCTAACAGCAGACAAAATAGGGAAGGGCCAGAAGGTAGCAACATCGTGAGTAGGCTGACAACAACAGACATCGCCCCCCCTCCAAACCTAATCGCAGATATGCAAATGATGATGGAATAGATGGACTTGATGATGGACGCCTTCAGGGGACAGGTATCAAGTGATCTCGACGAACTGGTATACCGAATGGATTCACCCTTAACTACACCTGTTACTTCATTCCCTTTCCCACCGAAGTTTAGCATGTCGCAAGTAGAATCCTACGACGGGTCAAAAGATCCTTTAGATCACTTGGAGACGTTCAAGACCCTTATGCACCTGCAAGGCGTAGCAAATGAGATAATGTGCAAGGCTTTTCTCACCACGTTGAGGGGTCCTATAAGAGTGTGGTTTGGTAGGCTGACGCCAAACTCCATTAGTACCTTCAAGGAGTTGAGCGCGTAGTTTGCCTCGCACTTTATTGGGGGACACAGGTACAAGAAGTCAACCGCGTGCCTAATGAACATCAAACAACGAGAGGACGAGATGCTAAGGTCTTACATCACTTGCTTCAACAAGGAGGCCCTCTCAATTGATGAAGTGGATGACAAGATACTCGTGGCCGCGTTCACCAATGGGTTACAGAAAAGGAAGTTTTTGTTTTACCTATACAAGAATGACCCGAAGAAATGTCTGATGTACTTTACAGGGCTACCAAATACATGAACGCGAAAAACGCGATGCTCGCGCGAGAGAAAAAGCCCAGAAAGAGGGAAAGACAAGAAGAAGCAAAGCAGGAAAGAGGGTGGAAGGACATGAGGACGGGAGACGGACGAGAGGACAGATGCTCCAAGCCCCCCACAAAAAGATTCACGAATTTCACCTCGCTAAACGTCCCCATCGATTAGGTGCTCATGCAAATCTAAGACGAAGGATCCTTAACGTTTCCAGGCAAGCTGAAAGGTGACTCCAATAAGAGGTCCAGGGATAAGTACTACCATTTCCATCGAGACCATGGCCACGATACGTTCGAATGCTACAATTTGAAGCAGCATATAGAAGCCCTAATCAGGCAGGGGAAATTGCAGAGGTTCATAAGCAAAGAGAAGACGGACCAGCTGCAAGAGCAGGGCCCTCGGAGGGAAAATGAGCGCCTAAAACCACCCATCGGGGACATAAGGATGATTGTAGGGGGCACAACAACTTCCAGTTCAACTAAGAAGGCACGCAAGACCTACCTCTGGATGGTTCAGAATGTTCAGCTAACAGGTTTGGTCCCTAAGATGGTGCTCATTGACAATCCTATAATTGGGTTCTCGGAGGAAGACGCTCGACGTCTCCATCATCCACATGACGATGCACTAGTTATGAGTATATGGATTGACGACTACAACACCCACAAGGTCCTGGTAGACAACGGCAGCTCCGCCGATATACTCTACTACCCAACCTTCTAGAAAATGAGGATTGAGAAAGAACGATTGATACCGATGGATGCACCACTCATTGGGTTCAGAGGGACAAGAGTGTTTTTACTCAATGCGATAACCTTGCCTATCACCGTCGGCGATTACCTTCAGCAGATAACTAGGGATGTCACATTCCTGGTAGTAGACTGTTCATTCGCTTACAACACCATCCTTGGCCGCTATACACTTAATTCGTGGAAGGCCGTAACCTCCACTTACCACCTGATGGTCAAGTTCCCCACCGAATATGGCGTAGGAGAGGTACGGGGAGACCAAGTAGCGGCACGCGAATGTTACATCGCCATGCTATAGATGGATGGCCATTTGCCAATGATGTGTATAGGAGAACGTCGGACGGGGTTAGAGCCGGTCGAGAGGTTAGAAGAGGTACCCCTTGATGATTCTATGCCCAACCGAATGACAAGGATAGGCACTCTTGTGAGCCCACTAGTCCGTCAGACATTGATATCATTTCTAAAGAAAAACCAAGACGTCTTCACCTGGAGCCACAAAGACATGCCTAGAATCAGCCCTTCGGTCATGGTCCACAAATTGAATGTATCGTCCACCTTCTCCCCTATCAGTCAGAAGAAGCCGGTATTTGCTCCAGAACGAGACAAGGCCATAGCCGAAGAAGTTTGTAAGTTGAAGGAAGCAAGGTTTATACAAGAAGTATATTATCCCGACTGGCTGGCCAACGTAGTGATGGTAACAAAAACCAATGGGAAGTGGAGGATGTGCGTAGATTTTACAGATATGAGCAGGGCGTGCCCCAAAGACAGCTACCTGCTCCCCCGCATAGATATTTAGGTGGACTCAATTGCAAGACATCAATTGCTGAGTTTCATGGACGAGTTTTCTGGTTACAACCAGATCAAGTTAGACGAAGCTGACCAAGAGAAGACCTTTTTCGTCACCAGCCAGGGTCTCTTCTACTATCAAGTCATGCCATTTGGACTTAAGAACGCAGATGCCATATACCAGAGGTTGATGGACAAGATGTTTGCGCACCAGATTGGGAGGAACATCCAAGTATACGTGGACGACATTCTGATTAAAAATGTACGGGAAGACGGGCACCTGGACAACCTCAAGGAGACTTTTAAGACCCTTCGACGCTGTAACATGAAGTTAAATCTGAACAAGTTTGCTTTCAGTGTGACAGCAGGAAAGTTCCTGGGATTCATGGTTTCCCAAAAGGGTATTGAGGTCAACCCAGACAAGATATGTGCCATCGTGGAGTTGGCTCTGCCAAAGATTGTTAAGGAGGTACAGAGTCTGAATGGTAAGGTTGCTGCAGTGAACAGGTTCGTCTCGAGGGCCACAGATAAGTGTCTACCCTTCTTCCGCACACTAAAAAAGGCCTTTGAATGGACGACCGAGTGTTAGCGTGCATTCGAGGACTTGAAGGCTTACCTTTCTTCCCTACCTTTGCTTAGTGCATCTAAGCCTGGAGAAGAGTTGTTTCTCTACTTAGCTGCCTCTTCAGTTGCTGTCAGCACAACCTTAGTTAGGGAGGAAAATGGGGTACAGAAGCCTGTACAGAAGAAAGGTACCCCCCTATGGAAAAGCTCGTTTTCACGTTGATAACTACAGCACAAAAGCTAAAACCATATTTCCAGCCTCACATTGTTGTTGTCTTGACCGATAAACCCCTGCTGAGAGCAATGAGCAGTCCAGAGGCAGCTGGACGGATGACGCTATGGGCAATTGAGTTGAATGAGTTTGACATACAGTATTGCCCGCGCACGGCCATAAAAGGGCAGGTTCTTTTTGGTTTCATTGCAGAGTTCACACCCACGGACAAGCAGGGGCAGGAGAGAATCCCCAATGGATGGTCCACACGGACGGATCGTCAAATAAGCATGCAGGTGGAGTTAGTGTAGTACTCCGCAGCCTAGAGGGAGACGAGGTCGAGTGCATGATCTGACTTGACTTCCCCACAACAAACAACAAGGCCAAATATGAAGCGCTAATAGTAGGACTGGATCTCGCACAAGTAGCAGGAGCCACGGATGTGATTGTGCATTGCGACTCCCAAGTGGTCACCAGTCAAATTAATGGTAGTTACAAGTGCAAAAGAGAATAGATGAAGGAGTACCTCGAACAAGTGAAGAATAGGATGCACAACCTCAATGCCAAATTCGTTCAAATTCCAAGGGAGGAGAACTAACGAGCCAACCATCTTGCCAAGGTGGCATCAGCAGAACATATGCCTTTTCCCAATCAAGTACTCTTCTTTGTTCAGGACTTACCAATAATAAACACCGTCAATGTGCAAGAGGTAAGTACTGAGAATAACTGGACGAAACCAATCATCTTTTACCTAAGGGACGGCGTGTTGCTTGAAAATAAGAAAGCCGTAGGGAAGTTGAGGGTTTACGCTGCGCAATTCGTATTGATCAAAAGACATCTTGTACAAAAGAGGTTTCACCCGCCTGTACCTGAGGTGCCTTATCCCTGAGGAAGCGGACTATGTCATAAGAGAGGTCCATGAAGGAGTGTGCGGGAACCACTTAGGATCGCGGTCCTTAGTTAACAAGCTGATAAGGGTCGGGTACTATTGGCCCACCATGCAGAAGGATGCGTAGATATACATGAGAACTTGTGACAAGTGTCAGAGGTTTGGCAACCTCATCAGATAACCAACGGAGGAACTCACCCCAATAACGGCCCCATGGCCTTTCGCTCAATGGGGTTGGATATCATGGGACCGTTTCCTACAGCAGTTAGGCAGCTGAAATTCCTACTAGCCGGCATAGACTACTTCACCAAATGGGTAGAGGTCGAAGCCCTAGCTGCCATCACGGAAAAGAATGTACGCAGTTTTGTATGGAGAAACATCGTTTGCAGGTACGGTATACCTAGGGTCCTGGTCTTAGACAACGGGAAACAGTTCGACAACGACGCATTCAGGGACTTTTGCTCATAGCTTGGGATCAAGAACCACTATTCGTCGCTTGCACACCCTTAGGCCAACGGACAGGTTAAGGTCACAAACCGATCATTGCTGATAATCATCAAAATTCAGCTCGAGGGGGCAAAGGGTATCTGGCCAGAAGAGTTGCCGAGCATACTATGGGCATACAGGACGACGACAAGGACACCTACAGGAAAGACGCCGTTCCGGCTTACATATGGCAGTGAGGCGGTCATCCTAGTTGAGGTAGGACTCACAAGCTACAGAGTAGTGAACTATGACGAGGAGAAGAATGATGAGGCGATACGCCTGCAGCTAGATATGGTAGATGTAGTTAGAGCGACAGCTGAACAAAGGTTAGCACTGTACCAAAACCTCATGGCCAGGCACTACAACTCCCGGGTGAAACACAGGGACTTTTAGGAAGGAGACCTTGTCTTGAGGAAAGTAACGAGCGCCACCAAAGACCCCTCTTAGGGGAAATTAGGACCCAATTGGCAGGGACCGTACAGGATCGCATCATGGCATAGGAAGGGCATATACTACCTTGAGACACTGGACGAAAAAAAGTTGCAACATCTATGGAACGCGGAGAACCTGAAGAAGTACTACCAGTAGATAAGGGCGCAGGCGGCACTCCCTATTTCCAGTTTATTTTTTCAGTCTACCCCCTTTAGTTTTTATTATCTACAACACTTTTGAAGCCTAAAGGGCAATTTTCTTATTTTTTTCATGAACAAATTTTACTTGCATATTTATCATAATAAGAGGAGTTTATTCAGAACACGTTGAATGTTTTCCTACAGAATCTTATTCACTCAGTTCATAAACTGGATAGATCATCCAAACAAGATGAGTTTTAATCACTAAGTCCATGAAGTGAACGGATCATCCCAAAGAAGGATGAAATCTATTCACCAAGTGCATGAACTGGACGGATCATCCCAAGAAGGATGAAACATATTCACTAAGTCCATAAACTGAACGGATCATCCAAGGAATATGAGTTTTAATCACTAAGTCCATAAAGTGAATGAATTATCCCAAAGAAGGATGAAATCTATTCACCAAGTGCATAAACTGGATGGATTATCCTAAGAAGGATGAAACATATTCACTAAGTCCATAAACTGGACGGATTGCCCAAAGAGGAAGAGTTGTAATCACTAAGTGGACAGATTATCTCAAAAAAGGATGAAATTTATTCATTAAATCCATAAAACGGACGGATCATCCTGAAATAATGAGTTACAACCATTGAAATCACCTAGAAGTGGACGGGTCACCCAAAAGGGGGTGGACCACGCAAAGTGAACGGATTCACTCCATGAAAAGATTAACTATGTTCACACAAGGACAAGCGCAAAGTAGACGGGTATACTATATAATCAAAATATTATAAAGAAATGTCTACATAAAAGCCTACAAAACGATAGGCAACGGTTAAAATTAACAAAGATACTGTTCTCCAAAGCATTTTCAAATCTGAAAAAAAAAAAGAAATAAAAACAAAAATAACTACTGTTGGGCAACGAGGGTTTCCTCCTCCTTTTCCTCAAGCGTTTGGACCTCGCGCTGATGGGTGCAAACCTAGACGGGCTTTCTTGTATCAGCTTGTTGAGCCTCGCTGTCGCTGGGGTCGTCACCAAAGAGCTTGTCTGTCCCTTCAGAGTCAACGGGGTGGGCAGGAGTCTGGCCTTTAGGATTAATGGTAATATGCGAAAGGTTCAAGTTTGGGAAGGAAGCCTTGACTTGATGGAGGCAATCGTTGAAATCGTTAGCAAAGGAGGTGCCCAGTTCACTTAGAAGAGCATCAGAGTCTTGATACTCTTGTATAGCGTCCACCTTTGCCCGATAGAGACTATCCTCCTTATCCTCAAGAACCTTTCCCAGCTCTTCAACTTGTCTCTCCAACTCACCCCGAAGTTGCTCCGACGACTTGAGCATCTCGTCCTGATGGACCTTCCAGGCCTTCAGCTCTGTTAGCTCCTCCTCCATCGCTCTCACCTTCGCACGAACACGTTCCAGTGACGTCTCATGGGAAAGGCAGCGCTCCATCAGCCCTTCAACATCAAGACCCCCTGCACCAACCACAAGCTGAGATCAGGAAAATAATAAACAAACACGACGGAAAGGTATTGTGACGGATACAAACCTATGCAAGGTTAAACAGACCCATCTCCCCCATAGCTTCAGTAGCATGGTTGCCCAGATCCTCATAATCCTTGTCCTTGATAATAGATGTGATATGCTTAAGAGCGCATTAAGAATCCTCACAAAGAAGGACAGGCGGTTTCTCCTTGACGGGGTCTGGGCCAACCATCAAGCTCTTACCCTTCCCCGGGCCAAGCTTGGGGGGCAACTTGAACGAGCCGGAATTTTGCCTGGTAGCTAGCCACGTCACCACCTTAGGCTTCTTAGCCTGACGGTGCAATTTTTCGGACGGCAGCCTTTTGGTGGATGGATGAGCCAAACCTGTCTTAGGAGGAAGGCTCCCCTCCTGTTTCTTCTTAGCAGCAGCCTGCTGCTTGATGTAAGCTCTTCTCTTGCTATCTTCCATTTCTGCATAAGAACGAACGGGTAAGAATCAGAGAGGCTACTATAAAACAAGAAAAGACATACATTGGGTAACAGACTTATGTTTGCGAACTTGTCCGTCGTAGCGGCGGGCAGCAACTGTGGGTTTCGGATCGTCGCAGTGCCAGTAGAGAGTGTCCAAAGTGACCAACTTAGCCCACGTCCTTTCCAACAGCTCAATGGTCTTAAAGATCTTTTCCATAAAACTTCACCACTCAAGAGTAACTTCTGGACAGTCTCGAGCTGCAGAAAGAGACAGTTAGAATGATTAAACCAAATTAAAAAAATGAAGCCAAGACAGACAGATACCTACCAGATGAGGGCATTATACCCTAGGTCCTGTTGTAGATGCTCATTTTTATTAGAAGCCCAGTAGGAGGAAAGGCCCAAAAGACATGGGCAGAATAGAGTGGTATAGAAAATACCATTAAAGCCCAAGTGGCAGGAATAATGGATCATGGATCCGTAAAGCAAGCAAATGGACCTTGAAGAAGTAAATGGGTCTAAGACAGCCCGGAAGAGAAAAATAACAAACCCATGGGTTGTACGGATGTAGAAAAGTAAGAATGGGCCACGACTATCACAGCAGGCCCAAGGCAATGTAAGTAAAGAAAGTAAGGGGTAATGGAAAATCCATGAGCCCCAAGGATAAAGTAAGAAGCACTTGGGCCAGGGAAACCCAAGGAGTTAGTAAAAGCCCATAGGAAACATAGAAATGGAAAGGGCCAAGGATGCCCTAAGAAAGTAAACGGGCCGAGGATGCCCAAAGGAAAGTAGGCAGGACGAGGGAACCTATAAGTAGTAAATGGCCCAATGAGTTTATTGGGCCATTAGAGAAGGAATGAATAGTGAAGTCCAAAGGGGCCCAGCGGCCCTAGGTCAAGCAAACCTCATAGCAAGCATAACAGAGTGGTGTGGCAGGAAACAAATAACAAGGGCTGAGAATAAAATTATGGAACAGCCCACAATCGGGCAAGGCCCGGCCCCTAAAAGAAGCAAGCCATAAATGAGAAGTCAAGGAAAGCAACCCACGTCATAAGAAGTCAAAGATGAACGGCAGACCGGGCAGATTGACCTTCAGACCACGGCAGACACATGAGTAGCGGGCAGAGTTTGTGATGGGTATGGAGGTAAGGCACGCGCAAGGCCCAGGCACCACCAGCTTGTACCCAGCCAATACAGGAAGTGGTGAGGTCATGGGTCAGAGGTAAGAGAGTATGGTCTGGCGGTGGGGAAGGGTAAAAACCTATTTTCGTGTTTCCTGCTCAAGCTCTTTTGGTGGCAATATCCTGCTGGGATGACATACTACCCAAAAGAGACAAAGCTGAGTTGGAACCACTAGGTGCATGCCATGAGGGACGGAGAGGAGGAGAGTACTTACACCGTGGCAGGTGAGAGTGCCACGGCAAGCAAGCAAACAAAAAAGCCTTCTTTGTCTGGTAAGGCGAAATGGCGGCGCCAGTGTAGGTAAGTGGCTCTGGTTGGCTGACTGACTAGTCAGTGATGGTCGGCAAGGACACCCACACCAAACAAAAACGGTTAAGGGCTAAAATGGTAAAAGTCAAGCACGACTAGCACTATATAAAGGGCCTTTGCTATGCATGGCGGGAGGAGTCAATCTCTGAAGGGATAATCGCTAGAATTAAAAAGGATAGCAAAAGTAAAAGAAAACCAAAGAAAAAAGAAAGAAAGAATTAAGAGAGAATAGACAGGGAAAGAACTAGAAAACAGATAGAATAGAGTAGTAGGCATGCACCGAATTGGTCGATCTCCCTCTCTCTCTCCAACTCATGCTCTCTGGTAACGGAGAAGGACCTCACTAAACTCAAGTCATTTAGGCCATCCTCTTCAAAGTAACTAATGTTCCCTTCAGAGAGATTAGTCGCATTGAAGAGGTGATTCCCCTTCTTGACTTAAACTTGGTAGCGTAACTTAATGCGGTAGGCTGACATTTATTTCTGTTAATAAGCTTATTGTTGTTCATTCAATACTTACCCTTTTGTTGCTGTTTCACAAAACGAGCACTCTTTATCAAAGCCCACTATTTATTTTATCTAAATCTTAAAGGAATTTCCATTATTGTCTTTATTATATCTGCCTGCCATAGTTAATGTAACAGTTCTGCCTGCCATGAGGCATTGTTTACGCATTGTTTGAGCACAAGTCGGACTAAGAAGGGTTGCTCTTAGACTAGTCTCAACTCCCTGATCCAGAAATCTTTGGGCCTAGTGTAGCAGTATGCGGCCCAACCCCAACATTTACAAAAAAAGGCCCACACACATGTCAACAGGCATGTATTCCTGGTTGTCAGGGTGACACATCTAGTCATCCCTCTGGATGAAAAAATATTGGCTCTTCCAATTCCTATTGGAATCTGGGGTCTCGCAAACTAACCTTAGCAATGGACTCCTCAGCAGGAAACTGTACATACCCTTAGATTGGGTAATCTCGGATGGGCAGTAGCAATGGAAGAACTCCTCCACTGTCAACCGGCGCGCTCCATTTGACATAACCCCATACAAGACCTCTACACCCAATAAGACTCTCGAAGTGTTCGGAGAGATCTGGGTGACGGCGAGCCCTAAGTATTGGAGAAGGCGACGGTGAAGAGCGTTCAAAGGGAATTGCAGTCCTGCTTTCAGCATTTGTTCATACACTCCGACGTCTTCAAAGCCCTTATAGTAACATTTCTCAGATTTGAAGGGTAGACGGATGGGTATGTGGATGGGTATTTGATACTTCTACCTAATTGTATTAAAGTTTGTTGGTTTGATAGAAGAGACGAAGTCATTGATCATCCACAAGGGAAGTATGATGAATTTCCTAAGTCCATCAAGACCTATGACGGATTGAATAGGGGGGTCAACACCATCTAGATCGTTGTTTGAATCACCCTCGAATCCGTCCTCATCCCATTCCTCATCCTCATCTACTGCAAATTTCCCGGAGAGAGGCATGCTAACAACTGCAATAATCTGACTCTCCCAATCCCGGATGACAATACCAATTCCAGAATGACCATCCTCAGCTGGGATTGCTCCATCCACATTTATGAGGAAAAAGCCTTCTCATGGAGGCCTCCATTCTCTGGTCTGCTTCTTTTTCCTTATTGCTGCGATATTATTTGCAGTCTTAAAATCTTCCACCATTTTAATTGTTGTCCCCCACACCTGATCGTCCTTAAACTATTGAAAAGTTCATATTTCGTTTCTAAACTATTGAATATGTTTTATTTATGTCTTTAAATTTTACTAAAAATTTGTTTGTGTGGGCCTTTTTTGCAAGTGTTGGGCTGGACCGCCTGCCGCTACACCAAGCCCAAAGTTTTCTGGATCGAGGAGTTGTGATCGGTCCGAGAGCAAACCTTCCTGGTCCGGTTTGTGAGCAAATAGTGCCTCCGTTGATCAAGTCCTGATCGTATGCTTTCGGCAAGCAAGACTGTTACATTAACTACAATAGGCAAATATATTAAAAAAAATAATAAGGATTTAATAAAACAGACAGTGGGCTCGTATGAGGGGTGCTCGCTTTACACAATGATAACAGAAGAATAAGTATTGAACAAAGAAAATCAAGCGTATTCAAAGAAATAAAAGTCAGCCTGCCATGTCAAACCATCCTGCGGAATCAACGTCAAGAAGGGGAACCACTCATTCAACGCTACTAATCTCCCTGAGAAGGAAATTAGCCGCTTTGAAAGAACGGGCCTAAATGACTTGGGTTGAGTAAAGTTCCTTTTCGTTGCCAGAGGGCATGCATTAGAGGGGGAGAGGGAGATTAACCCATTCGGTGCATGCCAATCTCTTCATTCTCTCTGCTTCTCTCTTACTTCTTTATTTTTATTTTTTTTCTTTTAATCCTTTTTGTTTCTTTTTCCTTTTTCTTTTTGTTTTTACACTCTTCTTCTTGTTTCTCTCACTCCATTGTTTTTTGCAATTTCAGTGATTATCTCACAGAAGTTACCGTCCCTCTAGTCGTGCACAGTAGGGCTCCTTATATAGGGCCAGCCTTGCTTGGCTTTTACCATTTTAGCCCTTAACCGTTTTTGTCTGGCGTGAGTTTCATTGCCGACCATCATTGACTGGTCAGTCACCCAGCCAGCGCCACTCCGCTTCAGACAAATAAGTTTTTTTCGTTTTGCTTGCTTCTTATGGCACTCTTACCTACCACAGTGTGAATACTCTCCTTCTCTCTACCTCTCTCGGCATGCACCTGGTGGTTCCCACTCAGCTTTACCTCTTTTGGGTAGTATGTTATCCCAGCAGGACATTTATTTCCAAAAGGGCTTGAGCAAGAAACACGATAATGGGTTTTTCCCCCTCCCCACCGCCAGACCATACCCCCTTACCTCTGACCCATGACCTCACCATTTCCTGTATTGGCTGGGTACAGGCTGGTGGTGCTTGGGCCTTGCGCGTGCCTTGCCTTCGTGCTTATTCAAACTCTGCCTGCTGCTCATCTGTCTACCGCAATCTGATCGTCAAATCGTCCAATCTGCTGCTCGTTTTGGCTTCTTTTGGCGTGAGCTGTTTCGCCTGACTCCTCATTTATGACTTGCATCCTCTAAGGGTCGGGCCTTACCCGATTGTGGGTCGTTCCATGCCTTTATTCCCAGCCCCTGTTACTTGCTTCTTGTCACACAATTTCTGTTGTGCTTGCTGTGGAGTCTACTTGACCCAAGCCTGCTAGGTCACTTTAGACTTTTTCTGTTCATTCTTTCTCCGAAGGCCCAATAATTTCACTGGGCCCTTTGCTACTCGCGGGCTCCCTTGTCCCACCTACTTTCATTTGGGCGTCCTTGGCCTACTTACTTTCTTGGGCATCCTTGGCCCTTTTTCGACTCTATGTTTCCCATGGGCTTTTATTAACTTCTTGGGCTTTCTCAGCCCAAGTACTTCTCACCTTTCCCTTGGGGCTCATGGGTTCTCCATAGCCCTTACTTTCTTTACTTGTATTACTTTGGGTCTGCCGTAACAGTTGTGACCCATTCTCACTTTTCCATATCCATAGAGTCCATGGGTTTGTTGTTACTTTCTTCCGGGCCTTTTTAGGCCTGTTTACTTCCTCAAGATCCATTTATTTGCTTTATAGACCCATTATTTGTCATTTCTGCTACTTAGCTTAATGGCATTTCCATACTACTTTCTTTTGTCCATGACCTTGGGCTTTCCTCCCTGCTGGGCTCGCAAAAAATGGGCGTCTACATTTATGAGAAAAAAGCCTTTTGGTGGAGGCCCCCATTGTCTAGTCTGCTTCTCTTTCCCTGTTGCTGCAATATTATTTGCAGTCTTAAAATCTTCGACCATTTTAATTGTTGTCCCCCACACCTGATCGTCCTTAAACTATCGAAAAGTTCATATTTCGTTTTTAAACTATTGAAAATGTTTTATTTATGTCCTTAAATTTTACTAAAAGTTTGTTTTTCATCCTTAAACTATTGAAAAAAATTCTTTTTTTCATCCTTATTTTCATCTCTATACTATTCAAAAAACTCTTTACAAAGTTTAGAGATGAAAAAAAGAACTTTTTAAAGTTTAGGGACGAAAAACAAATTTTTAGTAAAGTTTAGGGACCAAATTATTATTGTGGGAGGAAAGTAAGTCTCAGACCCCAAGAAGGAATTGTCCTCTTCGGAAATGGCATTGAGCCTTAATCCTCAAAGTTTTGCTCAATCCCACATCGGGGAGAGATGCATCCCACTCATGCCTTATAAGCTTGAGCCTAAGATTAAGGCTCAATGTCATTTCCGAAGAGGACAATTCCTTCTTGGGGTCTGAGACTAACTTTCCTCCCACAATAATTTTACTCAAAAATTATACTATATAAAACTAGTCCTATAATTTTATGTGTTACGATTTTAATATATAATTTTTAATATTGAATTTAAATTCTATTTCATATAAAACCCTCTATTAGAATATTCTTCTAAAGAAAAATCATTAATTATATTTGATGAGGGATAAAGACGCTCAGACCGTCCCTGGACGCTCATCGCCTCGGCAGCCGTCCAGGAGTTATCATCAAGACGAGGATAACGCACAAGGCCGTTCTTGGGTGATAGCGAAGCTACATCCCTCGTCCAAAGGATGCGCACAGCCCATCCCGAGAGGACTCGTCCACGTAAAGATTCATGGACAAGGCTTTTACACTTAGAATTATTAAGCACATTCTACCATTCCATAATACACGCATAATTTCCAATGACCATTGAGTGAGAAAATGCAACTGTCAGGTGGTTATGGGAGTTATTCAAGAACCTCGGACCTCCAGAAATTCAGGGGAGGTTACAATTTCAATAACTGCCCCCAGGACACTATATAAACAGCCATTCAGACCAATGGAAGGTACGTTGAATATTTTCCCAAGAAATTGGAACTCCAAAGATATAGAGAGAAAACTGACTTTACCATCGAAAGGTTCTTGGCCGGCGATCCCGGTCACCTTTGATCGTTTTCCTTTGTTTTTTAGGCCTTTAGAGAGCGAGTGGTCCTTTCAAATCTGGAGCATCCAGCCTACTGATTTTCCTCGCATCATCAGTTGGCGCCGTCTGTGGGAAATAATAAAAAAAACAAACGAGCACTGTTCACTGTTTTCTTCATCTGACTGTGTTTTTGTTGTCAAGGATTAGTCTTTCCCAGACAAAAGGCTGAATGGTTCGAACAAGATCAAGGGCTACAAGCCCAGGCCACCAGGAGAGTAGGGATGCTTCTAGCAACCCCCTTCGCGATCGCAGGTCAGCGCCTGTCATGCAACCGCCTTCCATTCAACATATGCAATCCATGGCCGCCGCTATGGCAGAACTGACACGTCAGAATCAGGAGTTGAATAAGGAGATCAACCTCAGGAGGCAGTGCCAAGATGGGCACGCGGATGGGCGGGCATCGAGTCAAGAAGGTGGAGGAGAAAATGTCGAGTCCGAAGATCAGACAAGGGGTACCGCTTCAAGAAAAGTGCCACACTTGGAAAAAGAGATGGACCAGATGAGAAAATCCATGGATGAAATGAGGGAAAACATGAGGCGGGCAAACCCAGTGGATGATATGGTTCACTGAACGGACTCCCCTTTCACGGCTTCCATCAACAGTCACCCCCTACCTCCAAAATTCAAAATGCCTTCTCTGGACTCGTATGATGGAAACCGCGACCCTTGCGATCATATTGCAACTTTCAAGACGACCATGCACCTACAAGGAGTCCCAGACGAGATTATGTGCAGAGCTTTTCCCACCATACTTAAGGGATCAGCGCGAGTGTGGTTCGGTAAGATACCCCCAAACTCGGTGGGATCATTTGAAGAGTTGAGTAAGTTGTTTGTCAACAATTTCATTGGAGGACAACGTCACAAGCGTTCCTCCTCTAGTCTGCTAACTATAGAGTAAGGGGAAAATGAGAGTTTGCGATCCTTTATCACCCGGTTTAATAGGGAGGCCTTGACGGTGGATGAGATGGATGACAAGTTATTATTGGCTGCTTTCCACAATGGGGTCAATTCTGACTTGTTCATTCATAAGCTCTACGAACAGGAACCACAGACTATGGCCGATCTCGTCCATTCGGCCCAGAATTTTATCAATGCTGAGAACGCTATCATAGCCAAGAAAAGAAAAAGGGCAGAACGCTTGGAAGCGGGTCACCATCGTTATTCGGATCAAGGACCTCGTCCAAAGAAAGCTCGAGTAGACGAGAGGAAAGATAAAGATGGTAAGAAGGTCAGTTCCTCCGCGAGGAATCAGCAATACACGCCCCTGACTATGCCACTAGAGCAGGTTCTTATGCAGATCAAGGATGATTCGTCCTTGAAGTGGCCGGATAAAATGAAGGGAGACCCCAACAAGCGTAATAGGAGCAAGTACTGCCACTTTCACAGAGACCACGGGCATGATACGAACGAGTGTTTTGACTTGAAGCAGCAGATAGAAAATCTCATTAGACAAGGAAAACTGAGGAACTTCCTTGGACGAGACCAAAGAGATGAGAAAATGAAGGCCAAGGTGGAAGAATCATCACGTCCCCCACTAGGAGAAATAAGGGTAATTATAGGAGGAAACTCGACAGCGCAGTCATCCAAGTCAAGGAAGACATACTTGAAGGTGGTGCAGAACATCCAACTGTCTGGGCCACCGCCTAGGACGAGGGAAGTAGACCAGCAGGCCGTTACGTTCACGGACGAGGAAGTAGGACGACTTCACCACCCACACGATGATGCGATAGTCATCACCCTACTCATCTCTGACTACATGACCAGGAGGGTGTTGATAGACAATGGCAGCTCTGCAGACATTCTCTACTACCCCGCATTCTAGCAAATGAGGTTAGGACGATATCAGCTTCGACCAGTGAACTCACCGTTGGTAGGATTCGGAGGAATGAAGGTGCAACCCGTGGGCACCATCACATTACCAGTGGTAGTTGGAACATATCCACAGCAGATAACCAAGGAGGTAAGTTTCCTCATTGTTGATTGTGCATCGTCATATAATGCAATTATTGGAAGGCCAACTTTGAATAGCTGGAAAGCGGTAACCTCTACCTACCACTTGTCCATCAAATTTCCAACCGAGCATGGAGTAGGCCAAGTACAAGGAGATCAGCTGGCCGCCAGAGAATGCTACTTAGCTATGCTGGCCATGGACGAGCACATGCAGGCAATGAGTATAGACGGGAGAAGGATCGCGGCGGAGCCCACTAAAGTATTTGAAGACGTCCCTTTGGACGATAACTAGCCTGAGAAGTCTACTAGAATTGAGGCGAGCATGGAAGAGGGGGCAAAGCACGCTTTGATTCGGTTTTTGAAAAAAAGCCTCGATATCTTTGCATGGAGTCATGAGGACATGCCTGGCATTGATCCGAGCGTCATTACCCATAGCCTGAATGTGTGTCCCTATTCGAAACCAGTGCGTCAGAAGAAAAGGATTTTCGCTCTTGAGCGAGACAATGCCATTAAGGAAGAAGTACAGAAGTTGGTCGCCGCGGAGTTCATCCGAGAAGTTTACTATCCAGATTGGTTGGCGAACGTGGTCATGGTCAAGAAAGCTAACGGCAAGTGGTGAATGTGCGTGGACTTCACTGATTTAAACAAAGCTTGCCCCAAGGATAGTTACCCATTGCCACGCATTGACCAATTGGTGGACTCGACGGCAGGTCACAGAGTGCTTAGCTTCATGGATGCTTTCTCAGGTTACAACCAGATACAGATGGATGAAGCGGATCAGGAGAAGACCTCATTCATTACGAGCCAAGGGTTGTATTGTTACAAGGTAATGCCCTTTGGTTTGAAGAACGCAGGGGCAACTTACCAAAGGCTGGTTAACCATATGTTCTGTCCTCAAATCGGGTGAAATGTGGAGGTTTATGTAGACGACTTGCTGGTAAAGAGCCAGGACGAGGGCAAACATCTAGACAACCTTCAAGAGACTTTTGATACATTGTGGCGGTACAACATGAAATTAAATCCAAGCAAGTGCGCTTTCGGAGTTTCGTCAAGAAAATTTTTGGGGTTCATGGTGTCGCACAGAGGAATTAAAGCAAATCCAGACAAAATCCAGGCGATACTGAACATGGAACCACCAAAAAATATCAAGGAAATCCAGCTTCTTAACCGGACGGCCGCCGCTCTACTGTAACAGGTTTGTCTCGAAAGCTACTGATAAGTGCTTGCCTTTCTTTAAAGTCCTAAGGAAGGCATTTGAATGGACGGACGAGTGTCAAAGGGCCTTCCAAGACTTGAAGACGTACCTCATGACAGCGTCGCTATTGAGTCCGTCTGTACCTGGGGAAGTGTTGTATATGTATTTGGCAGTGTCCCCACACGCAGTAAGTTCAGCGTTGGTCAGAGAAGAAGGGAGAATCTAGAAACCGGTTTATTATACGAGCCGTGCAATGAGAGGAGCAGAAGGACGATACCCGATGATGGAGAAGCTAGCCTTGCACTGATCACGGCTTCCAGGAAGCTGAGGCACTACTTTCAGGCTCACATCATCAACGTCCTAACAGACCATCCCATAAAGAAGGCAACGAATAAGTTGGAAGCTGCTGGACGGCTAGTACAGTAGGTTGTTGAGCTTAGCGAGTTTGATATCAGATACCTCCCGAAGAGTGCGATAAAGGCGCAGGCATTGGCAGATTTCATCGCAGAGTTCACCCCCAGCCAGGATGAGCTGGACAAGGACGAAAGTGTTAAGAAATGGGTGATCAATGTCGATGGGTCGTCCACACTGTATGCAGGAGGAATTGGGGTTATACTGAAGTCCCCTGAGGGTGACAGGCTGGAGTATGCAGCCCGTGTGCAGTATCAAACTATCAACAACGAGGCTGTGTACGAGACTCTACTTAAGGGATTGGAATTGGCTAAGTCCTTAGGGGCGGAGTCGATAACAATCAGAGGAGATTCTCAGCTGGTCATTAACCAAGTAAATGGAATGTGTGATACTAAGGAAGATCGAATGAAGAAATACCTTAACAAAGTGAAACGACTTGCACGAAAATTTTCAGCTGTAAGTTTTGTTCAACTACCCAGGGAAGAAAATACGGAAGCGGACGCCTTGGCAAAAGCAGCTTCAGCAGGGGTTACAGACGAGTACAACAACATCCAATATATGCCGAGCATGGACATCCCTGACATACAGCAGATAGAAGGAGGAGAAAATTGGATGAGTCCAATAATGATTTATCTCAAAGATGGAAGGCTTCCCGAAGGCAAGGATGAAGCGAGAAAGTTAAGGGTCAGGGCAGCCAAGTACGTCCTCATAAATGAAGTATTGTACAAGCGAGGTTTTTCCCAACCTTACTTAAGGTGCTTGGCTCCTAACGAGTCAAACTATGTTCTAAGGGAAGTTCATGAAGGAGCATGTGGAAATCATTCAGGAGCAAGGTCGCTGGTCCATAAGATCGTCCGTGCCGGCTACTACTGGCCTACAATGCAGGCAGATGCTAAAGCCTATGTCAAGGTATGTGACCAGTGTCAGCGCTACAGCAATGTACCTAGACAGCCGTCAGAGTACCAGACCCCAATGATGGCCCCATGGCCCTTCGCACAGTGGGGACTGGATATCCTAGGCCCTTTCCCCATGGGAACCCGGCAAATGAAGTTTTTGGTGGTAAGAATCGATTACTTTACTAAGTGGGTAGAAGCCGAGCCTTTTGCAGTAATCACTCAGCAAAACGTGAAAAATTTTGTATGGAAGAATATTCTATGTAGGTTCGGAGTACCCAGGGTATTAGTATCGGACAACGGACGTCAATTCGACAACGCGCCCTTTAGGGACTTTTGCAATCATTTTGGGATCAAGAATCACTATTCCTCACCCTCCCATCCACAGGCCAATGGACAAGCAGAAGTAGCAAACCGATCCCTGCTGAAAATCATCAAGACTCGGCTCGAGGGGACAAAAAGGATATGGCTAGACGAGCTACCAAGTGTTCTTTGGGCCTATAGGACGACTGTACGAACTCTGACAGGAGAGACCCCCTCTAAACTAGCCTATGGAAGTGAAGCTGTCATGCCGGCGGAAGTTCATATGGCTAGTCACCGAGTGATGGAGTACCAGGAGAAAGAGAATGGGGAACAATTTCGTCTTGACCTCGATCTTATTGACGAGGTAAGAATGGATGCGGAGCAAAGGACAGCAAGGTACAAAAACCTTATGGCCAGACAACATGATGCCATGGTGAAACCTAGACGGTTCAGTGTGGGGGACCTTGTCCTCAAAAAAGTCTCATTGGCGACCAGGAACCCAGCTCGTGGAAAATTAGGACCCAATTAGGAAGGACCCTACAGGGTAATCAACTGCAAGAGGCAGGGGTCTTACTACCTGGAAGCTCTGGACGGGCGGAAGTTAGAGCATCCCTGGAACGTGGAACATCTGAGGAGGTACTATCAGTGATAAGCAGGGACGAGGGAAGTCAGTGGCAAAGTTACAGCTATGATTTGTGTGTTCGCTTATATATACTGTTGTGTTCTTACTACTATTATGGTGTGTTGTGAATAAAAAGTGCACTAATTCTCAAACTTTTGCACCGCTTACAGACCAGCTTATGAAAGACGAGGTTATGTATTTTTCTTAAGTATTTTAATAAGGCACTAGCTTATAAGCATGTGCCACGCTTGTGAACAATGTTCATGTAATAATATGGTTTGGATTTCTTATGTATTTGATGCATAGATCTGGTTTCCATAATAATACCCACAGAAGGGGCAAAAGCTTAAGACGAATAGAAATCTTCGGACGCAGAAACACTCGTCCAAGGCTTTCCTTTAAATAAGGATAAAACAAAGAAAAATAAGTTAAGGCATACTCGTCCAAGGCTTTCCTTTAAATAAGGATAAAGCAAAGATAAATAAGCTAAGGCATACTCGTCCAAGGCTTTCCTTTAAATAAGGACAAAGCAAAGAGAAATAAGCTAAGGCATACTCGTCCAAGCATTCCTTGAGACAAGGATAAAGCAAAGAGAAAAAGCTAAGGCATGCTCGTCCAAGATTTCCTTTTATTGAGTATAAAGTAAAAAGAAAAGGGCAAGACTCACTCGTCTAAGAAAGAAAGTGGGCATTAAGGCATAACATTCTAAAGGCGAGCAGCTAGTCAAGCCGAGTAAAACAAATGTTATGAACTCCTTGCGAGAAGACGAGTCATAATGCCTAAAGGACGAGCAAAAGTAATGTAGTCGTCATTATCGACCTAAGTGGGTCGTCCATAAAAAAATCGTGTAGACGGTCCTTCAACACTTGGAACATTGTTTAAAAGACAATTGCATAAATGATAACAAATGTATAAGCTCGTCCATACAATAGGTAACAGATAAAGAAAATATTCTTTACTCCAAAGAGGGTAGACGACCACCGTCCAAAAACCCTTATAAATTAAGCATTAAAAAGAAATTGTTAATAAACTCGTCCAGAACACTCTAGACGAGGTAATTATACTTGAATACATTTTAAATAAATAAATAAATAAATAAAAAGAAAGCCAAACAACAATAACACTAGTTAAAAAGATTTCTTCTTCAAGAAAGGGGGGCATCAATGTTGGGGTCGTCCTGAGCTGGTTTGGTGGAAGCGTCGTCCTCGATGTTGACATCGTTTGAGCCTGTGTGAATGAGAGAACTTATAGCAGCTCCAAGGTTGAGTTTAATGGCACTAAAGTCAACTCCGGGAAAGTTGTTTATAGCGTCCATCCTAAAATCCTCAAACCCTGTTGCGTAGTTCATGTCCAGCAAGTCAATGAACTCTTTGGACGCTTTAAATTCCTCCACTGCCTCGTCCTTAGCTTTCTTAAGAAGAAGACTCAGCTCGTCATTCTTCTTTTGGAGAAGGTCGAGACGGTCGTCCTTCCTGGCAGCGTCGGATTTCAGTTCCCCCACCAAAGCCTTCAACTCCTTAGCCTCGTCCTTGGCCTTGTTCGCCACCTCGGCCCACGTCCTACAGTCGTTCTTGATCTCTTCTATTCTTTTCTCTAGAAGGATCCTCGTCCTGTCCATCTCTATGGCCTACCTGGACGCAGCTATGAACTTCGACATTGCCTACATGGAAGAACAGAAAGTTCAAAAGATAGAAATAACATTGGGTAACATGGTTAAACCAAGACGAGGCCAAGATGGTCACCTTAAAGAGATCGTGGACGCCAGAGTGCTCGAACTCCTTCAAAGACATGTCATAGCACGCAGCCATGTCTTCGCCTTTCACAACCTCTTGGAATCGTTCCCAAGCCAGATCCTCATTCTCCAACAAATTAGTAGAAATCCTTCGAGGAGGCTGGGACGAATCAGGAGCTGGGGACTTGGACAGAGTGACGCTGACAGGCGTGGACGAGTCTATATCAACGACCGGGATGGGCGGCTGGGAAGGAGGATCAGGCCTAGCAGTCTCGGGCCTGGACGACCCAAACTTGGCCTTCTTCCCCCGACGACTGGGCAAGCTAGCCAAGTCCACATGCTTGGACAAGCTTTTTCTCTTATCCCCAGCAGCAGGACGAGCTTCAGGTCTAGCCACTTCCTCGACCACCTCTTTCCCCTTGTTTTCCTTCATAGTTGCCATTCCTAAAAATAAAAACAAATAAATGAATTATAGTAACAAAATAAAAAATATATATAATACACACGTTTTAAAGAATAAAAACATTCACGTCTACGGACGGTTAGTTCGTGCGCGAGGGCTTCGACGGACGGGTCAGGACCAAGTCCCCACCTATGTAGACGTTGAAGGGTCACCAACGAGTGAAAATCTCTCTCGGGGTATAGACAAGCCCTGTGGACGCGATCACGGTGGAATTTACTCAGAGGAGGACGCCTCACAGCTGCAAAAAGAAGAGGAAAATTAAGGTTAGACCACTGTTTAAAAATAAAACACAACAAAATCAATAAAAAAAAAAAGGAGTGAAGGAAAAACACAACATACCTTCTTGATGAAGGTTCCCTAATTCTCCGGTATAAGGAGGGAATGTATCTCTACCAACCTCGATAGGAGACCCCGCCCAGAAACCAGAGACAAAGAAAAATTCTGTCTTCCAGTTTCTGTCAGACGAAGGTAAGGACTTAATCAGCCTACAGTCATTGCCCCTAGCTGTAAACTGATAAAAGCCTTGAGATTGGCTTATCTCTGAGGGTTTATAACAATACAAGAACTCGTCCACGGTGATAGGACGGTTCCCATCAAACACCTCCCTCCACAAGACTTGCATAGAGACAATAAGTCTCCACGCATTGGGGTTAAACTAACAAACCCCCAAGCCCAGTCTGGTAAGCAACTCCCTCGTAAAGGCATTTAAAGGAAATCTAAGTCCCCCTAACAGGTAGGCTTCGTACACACCTATCCCAAAACGGGGTTGACAACACCACTCCCCTCTGACGGCTAACCTAAGGTTCAGATCATCTGGAATCTGGAACCAACTCCTAAGAGCGTCTAACCTCTTCTCGTCCGTCTTTGAAGGAATTTCTATGGCACAACTATATACTGTTTCTTCTTCGTCTAAAGGAGAGGACGATGGGACGCTTGTCGAGGTATCAGCCCCCGAGGCTATCCTTGTCCTAATACTCTCTTGGAAGGTTTCTACAGGAACTCCAAGAACACCGGATGTGTATTCCTCGGTTGTGTGGCCACTATTACTACTGCCATCACTGGAGGTGCTATAACTAGAGGAGTCATGATACTCGTCTATGGCCTTGACCACACTGTCGCTAGACGAACATGAGGCCATTGAAAACGTCCTAACACTTAAAAAGGAAAGCTGGAGTAAGGGTAGAGAGATTACCTGGCTCTAGACGAGGGACACTAAGGACGCTGAGGATACTCTTAGGCGAAGCAACGGACGAGAGTGTCAAAGCAGAAAATTTGAAAAAGTGAAAAGAGCATGAGAGGGAAACCACTATTTATAGGTAAAAGAGTCTCGGTAATCGCAGTGACGGAACTGATCAGAAGGGAACGCGTGGCACATGCCTCGAAGAAGTAAACCTACATGACCAACCCCCTATGGATGTGTGACACGTGGAACGTTTCTAAAAAAAAAAAAAAAAAAGAGAGAGAAAAAAGAAAAGAAGAGACTCGTCCTAAAGTCTGTCAATACGCTGCATAACCCCTGGACGAGGGGGCAACTGATGAGGGATAAAGACGCTCAGACCGTCCCTGGACGGTCATCGCCTCGGCAGCCGTCCAGGAGTTATCATCAAGACGAGGGTAACGCACAAGGCCGTCCTTGGGTGATAGCGAAGCTACATCCCTCGTCCAAAGGATGCGCACAGCCCATCCCAAGAGGACTCGTCCACGTAAAGACTCATGGACGAGGCTTTTACACTTAGAATTATTAAGCACATTTTACCATTCCATAATACACGCATAATTTCCAATGACCGTTGTGTGAGAAAATGCAACTGTCAGGTGGTTATGGGAGTTATCCAAGAACCCCGGACCTCCAGAAATTCAGGGGAGGTTACAATTTCAATAACTGCCCCCAGGACACTATATAAATAGCCATTCAGACCAATGGAAGGTACGTTGAACATTTTCCCAAGAAATTGGAACTCCAAAGATATAGAGAGAAAACTGACTTTACCATCGGAGGGTTCTTGGCCGGCGATCCCGGTCACCTTTGATCGTTTTCCTTTGTTTTTCAGGCCATTAGAGAGCGAGTGGTCCTTTCAAATCCGAAGCATCCAGTCTATTGATTTTCCTTGCATCATCAATATTTTTGACAAATAATTTGAAAATATATATATAAAAAAATGAGTTCGATATATCAAAATATAATTGAAATCCAGTTTTTTATTTTTTTTTAAAGAATTTCATATATATTCTCTTCCTGGTTTGGGAGATTATAAATGAAAACATAATGTGTTGCACCGAGACTGCATTTATTCAAATCACATGGCTTGCTAGTTGTCTTGTGTGAATTTGTGATGTTAAGTGTTAACAACTAATATCTCTTCCCCGTGATGAAGGGTGTCTAACATTACGTTTACTATAAAGACAAAATTTGTTTTTGACTGCATATATTTTTCTTTTTCTTTTTCTTTTTCTTTTGAAGGAACGATTGCATGTTTTACATTGCTATTCCAGCTACGAGTCCATTTCTAAGACCTTACCTAATTAAATTGTAAATTCTAATCGAAACTTCTTAGATAAATTTTCCAAACTGGCCTTCAAAAGGGTCGAGAAATAAAATCTTCTTTATTAGTCAAATCAACACTAACTCTTTAGTCTTACCCTATCCCAAAATAAAAAATAAAAAACACCAACTCTTTAACCGATGAAGATTATCAAGTTTTGTTTTTCTATGGAAGCATGAGCATTTTCTATGACCAGTTCTAATTAATATAATTAAACCATTCATTTAGAAATTGGAGTTTCATTAGAGGTTTTTGAGAGTGACTCGGAGATTATCATCAACTCGTTGAAAGATGAAGAAGACTCTCTAGCTTTCCTAAAGAAATTTTGATTTTTGAAACAAAGTTGATTGTAGAATCCTTTGGTAAGATTCGTTTTTCACATTCGTTATAAAGGCAATTTTATAACTCATAATCTTGCAAAACATGTTAAATATATCACATGTTTTTTTTTTTTTGTGGATGAAGGATGTTCCTCCACGCTTCAATGTTGTAATCCTAGCCGATTTGGCTTCTCTTTAACAGAATCTACAATATGCTTCTCAAAAAAAAAAAAAAAAATCAAAACATAACTTAGAGATAAAATATAGCTTTATACACCCCCTTGAAATAAATACATTAACCAAAGATAGTCATAGAAGGTGGTGGACTAGTAATCATTGAGTTTCCTCCTAAGTGTTTTGGAACAGTGGAAGTCTCAGTGTTAAATCTCACAATTTTGGGGAAAACCCCTACATCTCCGATTCAATGCCCACTAGTACTTTCGTGGGATTGGAATAGATACTATGACTCATTGGTTCTATGTTTGCAGGCCAAGACCTAATGGATAGTATGCTATTGTAATCACACTCATGTAGCAAAACCATCTGATTTCCCTGTTCAACCCATTCCTTTTCAAAAAAAGATCAAATAGTTATCACACATGAAGCATTCCATTACATAATCTATTATAGCATAGTGTGGTGGTGTGGTTTTGTTTGCCCAACAACCTTAGGTTGGTTGGGCCCGAACCCCCAATTTATTTGTATTTTGGGTCTGATTAAGCCTGCAATGGGAGGTCCTATAAGTGGTTCATTTTAAGACCTAGTGGAGCCCTCGTGATGGTGGAATATTCCACATGTGTGTGAGCCCCTCCACCTTTAAGATCTAAGTGGATCTATAAGTCCAAGCTACTACTCATACTTGTCAAATCATTTTCTAGAGGTGGGGTCCTAAACTCTGCCATTGAGAAGATTGCCTAGTAACTTGCATCTAACGCCAAATCTCATGTTCGGCAAGCGGGTTTTCCCATGCACCAATATATATCCTCGGTGGAGACAGGTTCTCGTTGGCGGGCTAGGTATGCATCTCTAGCCATGCTTCATTTGGTCAATATGGGTTGTAATTAGGCTTGTATAACCTCAGATGGGCCAGGCCTGGTCTGGTAATAGGCCTTACTTTTTACCCCTCTACACATACCAAATGTGTCTTAATAGTGGCGGCTCTAGGAATTTTTTCTAGGATAGACATTAAGAAACTTAAATTATACAAAATCTAATATAAAGAGAACTTGAATATATTGACTTTAAAAAAAAAAGAACATGTAAAAACATAAAATTTTACAATTTCCTTCTACTAACAAAATGAAAAGGCAAAAAATTACTAATGAGAGATAAAGTGGGAACAAAAAATTCTGAGATGAAAGTAATAAAGTGAGAGGAAGTTTGAAATGATGATAGAGAACAGAAAAATGGAGAAAGTGAACAAATATTGTAGACCTATGTTCGGATCTGACAATACCATACCATAATAAAAAAAAAAGGTACAACGGCCCGAGCGACCAGACTTAACATAAATGTAGCCACTGGAGCCATTCTAAAAAGGGAGAAATTAGCACTAATTGGAGAGAGAGAGAGAGAGAGAGAGAGAGAGAGAGAGAGAGAGAGAGAGAGAGAGAGAGAGAGAGAGAGAGAGAGAGAGAGAGAGAGAGAGAGAGAGAGAGAGCAGGGCTGCTACGATTGCAAAGTAGAAGAGGGCAGAGCTACTGACGCCACCAATTCACTACCACAACATCTCTCTAGTGTTGTTTTTATAAGAAATTTGAAATTATGAATTATTTTTATAGAATGTGTTGAACGGTTACAAATTTGAATGGTTAGGAGTTTTTTTTTTTTAATGGGATTTTGTTGAATACTTTGTTCATTTGTTGTTGTTTGGCCTAATATTATTGTTGTTGAGGTTATTTTTGTTGTTATTTAAGCTTATTTTTATTGTTGTTATATGGGATTTTATTTATTTATTTGGCTATCTTAACTCTGATCACTAGCGTAACTACTTCCAACAAATGAGTAATTATATTGAGAGAACAATTTTAACAACTTCTTAAGTTGACATAATATAATTGGTGACTACATCATTTTTATCTAGGTCCATCACTATCATCATTTTATAGCACACTAATTACAAAACAACCACCTTAACAACATGTGTGAAATTAGTAATCAAATGTTGTGTGTACTTATATTTTTCTCACCAAATAAAGTAACCAATCATTTTAACCTTCACTAACCTATTCTCTAATTTAATTATGAGAAAAACTTAGGTAGTTTCGGAACACTGCTCCGAGCTATCACAAAATGAGTAAACCCCATGCGTGGATCCCACAATGGAGCCTACACACTTTGCGAGATCTCATAGCAATACTCTGAAGCTACCTAAGAGCATTCTCATTAAGAATGCAAAATGGTATAAATGCTAAATTTTAGCATGCTAAAAAGCATACTCCATCAATGCTCTTAAATCCTATTAATTTTGCAATCCAGCTATAGTGGACTACTATCTCTAGTAGCCCACTTTAGCAAGATTGTAAATAAAAAAATTTATATATATATTCTCTATTTGTCATCTTTCTCCAGACTTTCTTTTCTCTCTCTTCTTTCTCATTTTCTTCACTCTTTCACCGGTTTCTCTCTTCTCTATCTTTTTTCTTTCTTTCTCATTGGTTCTTTCTATTTCTTAATCTCTCCAACCTCACTCTCCCACTGGTTTCCCATGGGTGTGAGTTACAGTGCTTCGGTGGTCACTGTGGGTCACCTAGTCACGGTGGTCACACTCACAGTTTGGTGGTGGGTGAAATTTTGTGATGCCTTGATTTTGTGTTTGAGATGGTGGTTGTTTTTGTGATTTGGTGGCTGGGTTTTTGTTTTGTGATTGGTGATTTGGTGATTTGTAATGGATGGGTTTTGATGGTTTTTTTGTAATTGGTGATTTGTGATGGCTAGGTTTTGGTAATTGCTTTGTGATTGGTTATTTGATGGCTAGTTTTTGTGATTTGGTGGTTGTTTTGTATTGGTAGTGGCTAGTGGTGGGTTGATTTGGGTTGGGGTGTACGGTGGTGGCAGGTGGGTGGGTGATGGTGGTTGGTGGTGACTATGGGTTTGCTGGGTTGGATTTGTTGTGGGTTGGGTTGGCTGATGGTGACTGTGGATTTGCGTTGGAACAGAGCCGACAGAGTAAAAAACAGAGAGTTTTGTTTTGCAGAGAAAGATAAACGGCTTGAGAGACAGAGAGATAGATGAGATTGAGAATAAAAAAATAAAAATAAAAATAAAAATTTAATGAAGTGGTAAAAAATATAAAACCTTTAATGTTGAGTGTATTATAAAATGAGATATTAAAACAAATAAAGTAAGTTTTTGAGATATTAAAAACTAAATTTTTTAAAATTTTTGATAGAAATGCTCTCAATTTTGCCGTTCAGTTTTAATCTATTGGCATTTGACTAAATCACTAGCCTTCACTCGTACCACACTAACCTTCCACTCACCTGCACGTTCATTTCCATTGTCACAGTTTCATGCCATCAACTTTGTCAAATCATTCCTTCTCAAACAAAAACAAAAAAACAAAAAAAAATATTTAAAAAAACAAAAACATTGTCAAATCACACCCTTCTAATCTCACGAAGCTACTGCCGACATGCTCTTAATCTAGCATATCTACTTTGCCAATCACTTCATTTTTTACGCTCATCATCATCTCCTATAGAGATCATGTGTGACTGATGGCTTAAATGTATAATTGACATTTTTTCATTATAAATATTCCACAGTTAATAATGTGGTCGCCACTGAATTCTACTTAACTAATTATTAAATTGATTGTCATCAAATATACTAAAAAGATATATTTGTTTTGACATTAATAATTTTTGGAAATCATTTTCTATAAGGTATTTTTAATAAAATTAGCTAATTTTCTTATATTTAGTAGTAATTTTAAAATGAGTTGGAAAACTATATTTTAATTTTATTTATTTAACTTGACGTGATGTGAGTTAGAATTCTTTTCTAAAATATTTTAGCAGAAAATAATTTTATTTCATGTCAAACTAAATAAAGGAAATTAAGAAATAGTTTTTGTCTGATCAACTTTTTCCTAATACTACAAAACACAAAAAAATGTGAAAAATTATCTTCAGAAATTATTTTAGTTCAGAATCTCAGTATATCAAATTTCTTTCGTGCTCCATTTGTGGTTTTGGACTGTTCAACTGCTGTGCGAATGGAGCTGTTGATAAATTCATAAATTGGCAATACTATTGCCTCTGTCACTACGATTGTAATTAAACAAAAAGGACAAGAATAGTGAATTGCGTTAGCTTTCCGCATAAAACCTCGTATTTGATTGCTATTCCATGATGGTCTGAACCATTTCCTAAAATAAAGTGTAAACTATCCATATGGGTGTGACTTGATGATAGGAGTCTTCGTTTTGCATTCAGAGAGGCGCAGTTCAAGCGATAGCCCAACAAGACTCGTGTGGTACATGTGGTGTTACTCATTGTCATCACGTGACGTGGGATAATGAGCCCACACTGAAGACCCCCTTTTTATTCAGCAAAAAAAAAAATAATAATAATAATAATAAAGTGTTAACTGGTTGCAGTTCATGGCTAAAATCCATTTCTCCCTTTGAGATGCTTTTTGCTAAGGAAGCGATCTTGGCTGTGAAATTGATAGCTGGAATCATATTTGTATTAGGAATTTGTTGAAAATCTTGACCTCAACTTTGTATGCAGAGAGGGCCATTCAAAATTTCAAATCCTATCCCATACAATATTTCTTGTGAGCTTCTTTCTATGGCCTACAAGTTCCAGCATTTTTGCCAACACATGTATTCAGACACCAGATCTAAGCGTTCCATCGCCATGATCAAAACAAAGACATCCCACATGAAAGAATTCAAGTTCCAGCATTTTTGCCAACACATACATGTATTCAGACACCAGATCTCAGTGATCCATTACCATGATCGAAACAAAGACATCCCACATGAAAGAATTTTATTTAACGATATTGTTACCATTATTACTTATTAAAAAAAATTGTTATCATTATCGGAATTTTATTTAACGATAATTTACCATTATTACTTATTAAAAAAAAATTGTTATCATTATCGTGATGTCAAATTTGGGACTAAAGCTTGATTGCTGTTCCGTCCTTTCGCCAATTCAAACTTCATGGTTCCTTTGGGGTCTTTTGACATCATTTCTCACATTCTCGTTACTTGAGAGACCCACCTTAGTTTACACCTTAAAATATGATTTGGGCATTGTTTAATAAAAATTATAAAATGCTCCCAATATCGTGTTAATTTAGCCGGCTGCTTGCGTGTAAATTGACAATAGACAGTCTGTATAAGCTTAACAAAGGACGTGAAGAAAACAACTCCTGAGGAAACCATAATTCTTAACCATATGGCAATTGTTTCAGGCCTCTTAAGCTATACGACATTGACTTTTATTGTTATAAGAAACTATCTATATGCAATTTATATATATATATATATATATATATATATATATATATATATACACACACACACATATAATAAAAGGTAAAACTGAGAGAAAATTCAATTAAGTTTTAAATTAGAATTTAATTATAGAATAATTTTACGCTGCGTGTCTCATCTGATCTAAATTTTAAATTTTTGTGCTAAGTATGTTAATTCAATGTAAAAATTGAATTTCAATTAGAGTTTAATTTTGTGCCACATGTCACATCTAATCTAATTTTTTTAATTTTTGTGCAAAATGATTTAATTTAGTGTAGAAAAAGAATAGTTCAATATAAATAGACCATAAAAAACCTAATCATATAATTAAAAACAATTCAAATTTATAAGTCATTTATATAATATACCATGACTATGTAATATATATATATATATTAAAGTTTACAAAAAATTCAATTATAATCAAAATTGAATATTGCTTTTGTTAGATTTCCATACAAATTAAATTGTTTAGTAGAATTTCACAGATAATAATTATGAATTGATATTGTATATGTAATATCGAACAATGATTTTTAAAATCATATACGTAATAGCAATGTAACAAAAAAATTGGTGTAACCAATATTATAAAAATTGTAAGGAAAAATTATTTTAGTGCCTCCAAATGTTCCGGTCAAACTATGTCCTATATGTTTAATAACTCAAGCTCGCATCAACAGCACAACTAAAATTCATCATTCCCGTGCTTACGTGGGTTACATACTAGTTATGATAAAATAAAAAAAACAACATGAAGAAAGAGATAAAGAATAAGAGGCAAAAGCAATCAAGATTACTTATCTTGGTGATTATCTACAGCCATTGGAGAGATGCAAGTACTCTCCATATCTGTCAAAACTTATAAGCAGCTACAAACTCGGGTTTCCTCTGTTTCCTCAGTCTCCAAATGGAAGTATAGAAACAGAAAGCTGATTATGATTTCAGTGGTGACTGCACTTTCTGTGTCTATACCTAACCATCAGTGACAGTCATCAACATTTTACAAGAAAAATAAGGCAAAATATGGCTCCATGAGCTTTCAATAATTAATCACATTCACTCCCTGTAGCACTGATGAGATTTCTAAAGCAACAACAAAAACAGCTGAACCCCATTGATGTGTTCATGTTGCAATTTCCCTAACCAAACTTGAATGTGATGTTTAAATGTTGTCTGCAACTTTGTGTAATGACTTACAATGACAAGAAGGCTGTCCTTCCATTAGATTAAATTGAAAGGTGATAAATCCCCAAAGAACAAATCTTAAGATTTGGTAATTGCCTTTCATTACCCAGAAATCATATGCAAATTCATATCTAGAATTAGATAAACCCAGAAAACTATCAATTAATATTTCTATAATCTGTAAATCAATTCAAGATTTACCAAGTGAAGCAAGGGAAAGGGGGAAAAGGTATGTTAGCTCACAAGTCATATCTCACTACCCATCATTCTTTGCTAATGCTAACTCCTTAAAATTATTTATCATCATCATGTGTATCTAAAAGTCAAAGTCTTCAGTATCATTATTTTTTCATCTTTGTAACATATATGCACCCTCATTCCATTATAAGCCTTTTATACCAAAGGTCCAAAACACAATAAATTAGCTCTCCCCCACAAAAAGAAAAACAAAAATTAGAAAACAAAATTTTCATCTTTATCTTATGTCATAAGTTTCAGTTAGCTCAATTAGTAAGATATCTTGTTGTCAAATAAGGGTCTTGGGATTGAATCCCACCTACACCAAATTGAAACTCATTCGTGTTTTCGCCTAAAGAACAATTATCATGGAACAACCTCATGTTGTGTCAAGTACATACACAGTAAGCTTGATAACCCCCAATCCCACCCTAAGAAGTACTTACTAAGCTCAAACTTTTCATCATTCATCAACCAAGTGTCTATTTAATTTTATATATAAGATCAAGTATATCCAACATTCCAACCATACCTTAATGCAAAATACTCCGTCAGTAACACTTGGAAAAACTAAAATCCTCATGGACATTTGCAACATGCTAATAATAACAAAAAGTAACTAACACTAGCCAAAGGCAAAGATACATAATCAAGACTGTGATATCTTCCAAAAATCAATACAATTTCGAGTTTTAATTCACTACAACCACAAAAGATTACTCAAAAAAAAAAAAAATTAAGTAATAAATATCCAGAAATTAACATACAACATTAGCTTACTCGTATCAACAACAATGTAGTAAATACTTGAAGCTAATTAGAACACATCCATCATCATCATCATTAAGAAGATGTTGATACCTTAACAGCCTTGAATGCAGGGTGAAGCAAACCAAGTTCATCTTTCACTTCAAGTGGATTGCTTGTCTCATTCCTCACTCTCTTCACTCTCCTACTACCCAAATTCTTGTGCTCAAACCCATACATTTGCAAAATCTGATTGTCCCCAAAATTGTAAGCTCTATCCATTTGTCTCAAACACCTCTCCACTGGATAATCCCCAAATTTCCCACAAGGCTTACACCCCACAAAATGAGTGACCAAAGGCCACCTATGGTCACCCAATCCAGGATGATAATTCTCCATCATCTCCTCATACCTATCCACCAAAATCCCCCAATAACCGTGAAGATAATACGCGCTTTCTAAGTACACTTTGCTCCCCCATTTTTCTCTTTCTTTCGCCAACAAATACACCATTGCAGACTGATCATCAGCTTCGAAAACCGGCCGATCTTTCAATTCTCGGGTCAGGATTTTACCGGCTTCGTCTCGGACCTTTCCTTTCGGACCCATCGGAGCCCAAGCATCAAGAATATCCAAAGCCCATTGTGAATTCCTCAACAAAAACGAACCGGTATTCAACCCGATCCAGTTTTTCTGATCGTAAACCATCTCGTTCCAGCCGTGCAACACAAAATTGTGATCTTTGTACCTCTCCCATGGAACCTCAAAAGCCATGTCTGTAAACATCGCATCACTGTCCATCCACCATAGAAACTCGATTTCAGGATGAGAAAGCAAGAGTTTCCGAATCAATGGAAGTTTCGCCCAAAACCCTGCCATCTCAGCGTCGAGAAGCGCCATGTTGTAGAAGACCTCGATCCCGTGCAACCTACAGTAATCGATCTTGTTCTTGATCGCTTTCAACAGGTAGTGGTCTCCGACCGGGTTTTCGCAAGGTTTCGGAGACGAACCGGTAACGAGCAAGACTCGGGGTTTATTCGGCCCGATAAAGTTGGGGAATTGCGGGTTGTTTTTCAGCCACTCGGATCTTTGCTCGTCCCAATCGGAGATTTTGGGGCCCAGAGAGTAGGGCTTGCTCGGGTCGGGTTTCTCTTCGGGTTCATCGTCGCGGAGGATCTTGGTGATGTCGAAAGTGGCGTAGTTGTTGGACTGGTTATCGGACTCGGTCTCGGGTTGAGCTTCTTCGAGGACGCGGTGGGGCTCCACGCGCCGCCCACGAGAGTAGAGGTGGTCGCGGAGCTCGTTGAAGTCTTGCTCCGGGGTTCCGAATTTACCGGCTCCGATAGTGCCACGTAGGACGACGACCGTCAAGAAGAGGCAGAGGAACGTGACGGTGCCGTTTCGAGCCGCGCGGTGGATCTGGCGGACTCGTCTTGGACCCAAGAAGCGTTCCAGCATTTTTAATTTTTGTTTTTGACTCGGCCGAGTTGAACCGGCGGACGATTCAGGTAAAGACAAAGGAATTGGAATGAAAGGGTTTTTTTCTTTTTTATAGGAGCCTGAAACTGGAAACCATGATAGCTTAGCTGGAGGCTAAGATTGTAAATAATAAGAAGATAGAAGGGTAGTTTTGGGATTACGAGATAGATAAGTCGGTGGTAGCTGAAGAAGGAAGAAGGAAGATCCACACAGAGAAAAAGAGAATAAAGAAAGAACGAGAGTGTTCTTCTTCCGACAATTTATTTATTTATTGCACGTAATCACGTTGATAATAATTAATAGTATTTGTTTGTCTAAAGCTACGTCCTTCTCCTTCAGTGTGGGTCTGACTTGTTGGGACAAATGGACTGGAATCCATTTGTAATTTTTCATGGGTGGGTCCCTCCTCCCAACTCATTTTTTTATATGAAACGATAGAGATAGAAATATTATCACAGTTTGTGAAATATATTATGATATTTTTTGTTGGATTTTAAGTTTTTACAAAGTTTTGTAGTAATTTGATTTCTTTTCATGCTACTAAAATATTTATATATGTTAATTACATGATAAATCATATAACTATTTTTTTTATCTCAAATTAAATAACCATTTAATAAATAATGTGATTTTTTTTATATAGAATAAGTAATATGCTTTTTTTTTTTGGGATAGGAATGATTAATATAATTGGTTAAAAATTATATATATTGATGCTCATTTAAACTACCATATAATGATATATTTTTAAGTAAGTCCTATAAGTAATACATTTTTTTTTTTTTTTTGGGATAGGAATAAGTAATATACTTGGTTAAAAGTATATATATTGATGCTCATTTAACTAACCATATAATGATATATTTTTAAGTAAGTCATATTATACTTTCTAAAAACAAATAAGTAATGTGACTAAAATTATATGTGAATGTTGTCAATCATTTTATAACTTAATTGGTACAGATTTTTTGGTATTTTCAATAAAGACATTTACCTATTAAAAAAAAATTGAAGACATCTAGAATTTTTTTTTTTTGTTTTGTTGGTACGAGATTATATTCTAACCTTATCTAAGTATATATGTGTGTAAAACTATTTCTTGGAAACTTGAATCTCGGTTCTTGCCCCCTGCATCTCATAAGAGCTTTGCACTTGTAGGATAACTATCGTGATAAAGGTACGCAGTGGCATATCTAAGATTTAAACCCCTCTCTCCCATTGTAACTATCGAATTATCTAATCCCAAGGGGTTGACTTAGTAATATCTAAAGTTTAATAATATCTATGAGATCATAGGTTCAAAACATCTTGCCAACTTCTTAGGGCCACTCATTAGGATTCTTCCATGTAATAAGTAATATTTTTTTTTTATATATAGGAATAAGTAATATAATTGGTTAAAATTATATATATCGATGCTTGTTTAACCCATCATTTAATGATATATTTTTAAGTAAGTCATATCATACTTTCTTTAAAAAAAAAAGGTAATGTGACTAAAATTATATGTGAATGTTGTCATTAATTTTATAACTCAAGCAGTATAGACTTTTTGGTTTTTTCAATAAAGAAATCTACCTATTCAAAAAAATTGAAGACATCTACAATTTTTTTTGTACAAGATACAAATTCTACTCTAATAGTATCTAAGTGTATATGTGTGTTAAACTCTCTCTTAAAGACTTGAATCACGGCCCTTGCCCTTGCACTTCATAAGAGTTTTGTACTTGTAGAGTAACCATTATGCTAAGGGTGCGTGGTGGTATATCTAAGATTTAAATCACTCTCTCCCATTGTAACTATTGAATTATCTAATCTCAAAGGGTTGACTTAGTAGTTCCTAAATTCTCATAATATTTATGAGATCATAGGTTTAAAACCACTTGCCAACTTCTTAGGGCCACTCCAAAGGGATTCTTCTATGTAATAACCTAGTGTATGTGGGACGAGAGGACTATATACACTCAAGGAAATAGTTAGATTCTCAAAGAAGTCTGAATACCCTTATTCCTTAAAAAAAAACTATCAAATTATCAAAAAATATTAATATTATTATCTAATTTGGGAGGAGGGAAAGACAATGGAAATGAATGAAAATATTAATTTTAGAATATTTATTTTCTTGTTTGAGCATTTTAATTAGAGATAATGGAATATTTATACTTATTTTTCTCTATTCCCTTAAAATCTAAAATTTTCATTCCCCAAAAAATTGAGAGGAATTTGAGATAATTAAATTGGATTTAATAAACTTTTTACTAAAACTCTCAGAACACTCTTATATATTCAGTCATTTATTTAAAATAGAGGTCTAATGATAATATTTTTATAAAATTTTTTTATTCATTTTCCTCTATGTTACTTCCAAACAAGATTACTTATTTTTCATTCATTTATTTTAAAACATCCAAACAAAATTATTTAATTTCATTTCATTCCTTAATTTCCTTCTTTATTATCATTTCATTCAATTTTTTTATGAACTCCCATAAGAAGGCTATATGCAAATGTTCATATTTTTAGGGCTATATGTGGATATTAATTTAACTCTTTCCTTTTTTTTTTAGAATACTAAATATTTTTAACACACACGAGAAGAGGGGAGAAGGAACTCCTTGCTATTTAATAGATTAGAGAGACTTTTCTTCAAAGAAAATTCTGCTTATTTATTTATATTAATAAATATATATAGAAATTTCTATATATATATATATATATATATATATATAAATACGAGGTTGACTCTTTTTCCTTTCTAAGAGCCAGATAAGCAGGAATGGTATTTAAATATAGGAATAGTGATTTATTCAAATAATACTAGTGATTCAGTGAATACCAATTTTTGTAACGTTTACATACTGATTAATTGTTGAAGTACTCAAGCTCAAAAAAAAAAAAAAAAAATTGTTGAAGTACTTTCTTCTAAATAAAAAAACTGTTGAAGTACGACTTTGTGATCATGAATGCATAAGCAGATCTATTTAAATTAGGTAAATGATTACCCCCCAAAAAAGTTAAGCATATTACTAATGTAAAGATTAATAAATGGGCAATTGGAAGGAAGAATAAAACAAACTCACGAAGGAAATGTTCTGTTATTGCTATACCGATTACCGAGTTGAAAAGGCCAAAAGAGAAACGATCTCAGTCAAACTTGACGCGGAAAGAGGGAAAAAAATGTCAAATTTTTTTTTTTTTTTTCTATTTTAGAAAAAAAAAATCAAATTAACATATAATTCTAGCCGACTTGACTTTTCTTTAAATTTATTTATTTTTTAATTAACGTTACGTGACAGGAGCATGGGTGATCATTAATCATTAACAACTTTAGGAATCAATTGATTGTTGTTTATTGTGCTAATAGCGTAGTGATAATCTCAAAAGCACAAAACAATAGCCATGTGATTGGCATTTTAATATGGCCGCGACATAGTGAAATATTGCTTCGTTTCCTTCTTTATATATATATATATATGTGTGTGTGTGTCTATATATATATATATACTTTTTTAATGGTTTTAAAGGAAATATTAATGTTCATTGTGAGTTAGTGTTTTAGCCAATGCAAATTATTAATGTACCATATTTTAGGCATATTATAGCTTTTATTAGTATGTAAAAGTTAAGGACTTAAAAAGAAAATGAGATAATTACACTTTACCCACTTGTGGTTTGCCTCTAATTTGATGTGTTTACCTGTGGTTTAAATTTTAACACTTTACCCACCTGTGATTTTCACCGTTACTCTACTGTAACCCACCTCTCCTTTAGCCGTTACCCTAACACAGAATATGTAAAAAGCCAAAGCCCAAACAGATCAATCAGAACACATGATCAAAAAATTTTCAAACCTAGAACAAGATCAAAAATTTTGCATACTTGAAATATCTCTCTGAGATCTTCCTATTGGGTTGAGCGTGAGTGTGAGTCAGAGTGTAAGTGTGGTGGGAGAGAGCTCAAAGCCAACGATGGAGTCAACGGAGACATCGGCGATACCCGAGGTTACGACGGTAGGTACATCGCCGATATCCAACTCCGATCAAGATTTGGAGCTTCTCGCACCCATCCTGTTGAGAGTTCTTGGACATCCAGTGGCCGGAAAAGCCTTGGCGGCTTGTAGTAACTCCGACACAGTGGTTCTCAGCTCTGTTAAGGTGGGTTTCTCGTTGGGCTCAATCTCCGATGTCGAGGTTACTCATGGACGAGGCTATCATGACTCTAGGTCCACCAATGTTATGGTGGGTAGCTTAACAATAGCGGAGATTGAGGCTCCAAGTCTGACAATGGTGTCGCTGATCCTTGGTCTGTATCCATGGGTGCAGGGCCTCCACACCACTGTTTGGAGCTCCATGCGCCGCTTATGTCCCTTCTAGGTGGTAGATCGAAGAGTGAGTTTGAGAGTTAGGTTCGGAAAGATTGGGTAGAGAAGTGGAGAGATGGTGGTGGCTGAGATTGGGTTAAAATAGAGATTCCGGTGAGAGGGAGGTTAGAGCTTGAGAACCATCATTTGAGGTGGTGTTGGAGCGGCGGAAATGTGTCGTGAGTGGTCGGCCATAGCTGGGTTTGGGGTTTGGAAAGAGATTGTTGAAGAAGAACAGGTGTGAGTGGTCGGCCATTGATTTTTTTTTTCTTTGAACAAATTAGTAACCATTGTGGTGAAAGAGAGACAACAAGGCAAATATATATTTGTGGAGGTTGATTTGAGTTTGATTTTTCTGGGTCTATGCTTCATGTTCAAGATTTGTGTGAATTGAGTTAGAGGTCAATACCACTTTTTAATCTTGTTTCTCTTGTGTTTTTAGTTGTATTTTGATAGATATGTGGTTTGTAGTTTGATGGTATTGCTTGATTTAACTTGTATTAGTTTTTTGGGTTTATGTTCTTCACATTTGTGTATGTTCTTCATGTTTGTGAATTGTGAGAAACTAATACCATATTTTGATCTTGTTTTTCTTTTGTTTTGTTTTTGTTTTTTTTTTTTATTGTTTTGGGAGGAGAGAGACATAAAATGGGTGTAAAAAGACTTATTTATCCATTTTTTTAATAGAGGTGAGTAACAGAGACTACACGGAAGTAACTTTAGGTGGGTAAAGTGTCAAAATTTAAATCACAGGTAGGCACATCAAATTAGAGGCAAACCACAGGTGGGTAAAGTGTAATTATCCCAAAGAAAATTGAGACAAAATAAAAGTAGTATAAAACTATAGATATATTTCTCCTTTATAAAAAATGAAAAAGTAGAAATTTAGTATGGCCTTGGGTACTTCAAGATGGCCTAGAACTAACACAAAGTTAGAAATTTTGAAAGGTCATTATAATGTTTGATGAAAAGTTTGTAGTAGAAGTGCTTAATAGCAATAAATTTGGTTTCCTCTCACTCACTTTTGTAGTGTATTAATATATCGCCATATTATGTGAGTACCTTTTTTTTTGGAAAAAAAAAAAAAATTTATGTGAGTACCTGATCTTTCGCTTTTTTATTTTGGGTATTGTATAAGTTTTTTGATAATTAATTAAAATTAGAGATTTAAATCCTAGGCACCTATGCTAAAAACGTTAGAATGCGTTAATTTTTTTTTGAGGACAATTAAAATATGTTAATTAAGTCACAAGCTTTTTGACAAATATTTTATAAGTCAATTTATTTTTAATTGAATTTTAGTTTACCAAAAATAAAAAATTTTACATTGGGATCCAGAGCATGTGGCGTGTGGCGCATGGTGCTAAAGTTTTATATGGACTGCATTTATTCAAATCACGTGGGTTGCTAGTTGTCTATGTGAATTTGTGATGTTAACAACTATCTTTCTCCGTGATGAAGGGTGCCTAATATTTATGTTTACTATAAGGACAAAATTAGTGTTTGACCGTCTAAATAGTCCCGCGTGGCACACATTGCATACTACATTTCTACGAGTCACTTTCTAATAAGACCTTCCCTAATTCAATTGATAAATTCTAATCGAAGCTTCTCTTATGATTTTTGCAAGCTGGCCTTTAAAAGGATCCAGAAATTATTAAAGCTTCTTTATTACTCAAATCAACAACACCAATTCTTTCTCGGTTTTTCTTTTTCCACATGAAAAAAATATCAAGATTTCCCCCTCCTCTCTGTGGAAGCACATATTAATTTAAACCGCAATTAGGATCAAAACATGTTCTTTTACACACACACACATTAACCAAAGACAACCACCAAAATGTGGTGGTCTTGTGGATATCTGTTTATGTGAAAATAGTTTTTTGTATTTATTAATGATTAATAGCATAAGGAAAAAATGGGTTAGATAAAACTTATTTTTTGACTTCTCTTATTTAGTTTAGTGTAAAATAGAGTTGTTTTCCACTAAGGTTGCGTTTGTTTCAGTGTAAAATATTTTCCGAGTGTAAAATATTTTCAGGTGAAAATATTTTTGGGAAAAGAAAATATTTTCAAGTGTTTGGCTGCATTCTGAAAATACTATTTTTCTACTAGTTTCTCATATTTTCTTAGCCATTTTCTTAGCTTCCAAACAAATTTCATAATAGAAAATTTCAATATATAAACTTAAAAGAAACAAAAATCAAAACAAAACATTCGTTAAACTCAAAAATTCGGTCAAACGGAGAGATGGAGGAAGAGTGATCGACAATTGAGGTAAAGGGAGAGGTAGATCGAAAAAGAGAGAGATCGGGCATGGGTGGGTCATGGGTACGATCTCGCTGGTGCTAGGGTGTGATCTTTGTGGTGCTTCAGGCGGCGCGATCTCGGCGGTGCTTCAGGCAGCGAAATCTCGCCGGTGTTGAGGTGTGACGAGACTGGTACGATCTGGGGTTGTGTGTGCTTCTAGCTCACTCGCTCTACTCTCTCTTCTTGCGATCTGGGTTGCTCTCTCACTCTTTCTCTGTTTTCAGTCTGTAAAATGAGATTTGAAGGTAAAATAAGAACGTAAATGGTTTTACGGGTTAAGAGGCTTATTTTACAGTCAACGGGAAAAATAATTTCCGTTTGACCCAATTTTCTGTAGGTATCAAACACACAGACTAGTGTAAAATAATTTCCTAAAATCATTTTCAGGCGAAACAAACGCAGCCTAAAATTTTATGAAAAACAATTTTATCTCATGCTAACCTAAATAAGGGAAGTAAAAAACAATTTTCTAACACATTCTAAGGTTGCTATCAAATATAAGAAAATAAGATAAGTTAAAAAAAAAAAGTTCTATCGAAAATGAATTCATTTTTCACAAAATATTAATATAAAAATAAATGGAGTGATACCCTCAAGTGGTTTGGGGGTTGAAGTCCCAAGGTCAAATCCTCAATAAGAAGCACATGATAGAAACTCCATGTCATGACTCAATAATAAAGGGTTAGAACAACATCCAATATAAGAAAAACGAGAACACCAAATATAAAAATGCACAAAAAAAAAAAATACTGTAATAGCTATTCATGGACTTTATACAATCACTTACAATATTATTAAACCATTCGAATTTTTTTTTTTTTTTTTGATTAGGGAGATGAAATAGTAGTCATTTGTAAATCATTTCGGTTCTAAAAGTCATTGTATTTCACGTGTAATGTTTACTGATTAATTATTGAATAATTCCATAAAATAATGTATTATACTATTAAATTAAGGGTCTGGTTAACAGGTGCTTTTAGGACATTTGTTAATAGATCATCTTAACAAAATTTGATACCACTATATCTTTTAAAAAAATTTGATACCACTATCATAGAAAATATAAAAATGGTTAAAAAATTAATTGCGCGCTTTTTCATTTTCCCATAAAAAAGTTTTAAAAAATATTTTCCAAATTATACCCTTAGGGCATTTGTTAAATGTTTACTTAAATAAATTGTGGATTTAATATATATTGGACAAAGTTTGGGTTTTGCTTTTGATCATGTGTCATTATCTTAACAAGTTCAGGGCATTAAAGTCACCCAAGCCAAATCTTTATAAATAATCTATAATCTATAATATATAAATAACCGAAATCTTTGACTTCTTATTTACTTCTTCTAAAGATGCCACACATTTTTTTTTGTTTTGTTTTGTTTTTTGATACACAATAGAAATTCTACTCTATCATAATTTAAGTGTATATGTATGTGAATCCCCCTTCTAGAGACTTGAACCCTAGCCTAATTTCCCAAACCTCACAAGTACTTATACTTGTAGAGTGATTATCACACCAAGAATGCGCGATGGTATACCAAGTAAACTTTTGAAAACTAGCAAAAATTACACACTAGTATTCCCATCATCATTATATATTTATTACTTTCCAACCCAGTTTTTATAATTAAAACCATCTTTTTTCTGTCATGACAAATATCATAGATGTAATATGAGAGAGAGAGAGAGAGAGAGAGAGAAGATTCTACTAATAAATTATGTAAGTGCAGTTAGAAAGCAATACATGTTTAATTAATGGTGATATGGAAACTCTAATGCTAAAGTCACAATTTATTTTACAAACTATTGATGTTCGTGGTAGGCCTAAAAGAGAACTAGTAAAAATTTGTCACATCAACAATTTATAAAAATATTGTATAATAGTTTGTGCCTATAACATTATTTAATAGTCATATTGTATATATATTTTTAATGGTAGAATAGATACTTCCCACACACACACACACACATATAAGTATATAAGGACACAACAAAAAGTCACAACATTTTTAAATTATCCTACCATGTCATATACGCACTACAAGAAAAACAAACTATTGCGGTGAGCCAAAAGTGCCGCTAAAGGTACATTTGACCTTTAGTGGTGGGTGCTATTGTGGCAGTTCTTCTCGCCACTGTTGTGGTGCTGCTATAGATCAATTGTGGCGGTAACAAAAAGCGCCACAATAGATCTACCATTTAGCGATGGTTTTGGTTTATTGCGGTGGGCAGAAAACCGCTACCATATGAGGTTAGAATTCGAGTCAATTGACCTTTACCGGTGAGATATGTGTGCCACTATAGGTGACAACCTTTAGTGGCGGGTGATAAGCGCCGCTATGGGGCTTCATGAAAAACAGAACATATGCACCTTTTAGTGGCGGTTATGATCGTCACTATATGTGTGAAGCTTTGGTGGCGGGCTATAAACGTCGCTATAGGGCTTTAATTATAACATAATTTTAGACCTTTAGCGGCGCTTTTTGCCCACCACTATAGGTTAAATTTTTTTTCCTCTAGGTTTTAAAACTATTATCCTATTACAAAGAACCTGTAATAATTTTAGTTCTACTGAGACAATACCACAAATGTAATTAATTAACAACACCACAAATGTCTCCAAACTAACATTATATAAACATAGAAATATATTATCAAATACATAACGTTGTCTATAACCACCATCATAAGATTAACAAAAAAAGATATGGTCCTTTAATAAAATAACCGCTCAAATTAAGCTAATACTATAATCAAAGTTCAAAAGTGTTTAAATATATCTTTCAACACTTGCAAAGAATGCAGTTGTTCTTCGATAATTCTTTGTACACTAAAAAGTCCTCATACACTAAAATAAAACTTATAAGCTGTTTGGTTGATGGGATACGACTGATGATTTTTGGAGAGCTAGAGATTGTTGGACCGGAGGAACATCCTACATACAAAATATGATTACTCAATAAGTGCGTATAAATGAAATAGAATGACAAGAAAATATTACCAAGGCAAAAAATGGGAACCAGTTAAATGAAGACGTGTCTCTTATGATTTAAACCTTTGAAAGTCATTTTAAAATTGACATTCTAAAAGTCATTTATCATACCTGACTGCATTGTGAAGAAATTTATTGCATTTGTTGAAGCATGCAAACCATTCTTTGCTCCATTTTTAATATTTTTATCAGTAGGTCTACCATTTAAAAATGGATATGACCTTTTATAGTAGTAAGAATAGTAATTTACGTGGATCTTAATTATAGAAATTTCCTCTGAAGATAACTTTATAGGCAACATGAAAACATACTCAAATGAACCTAAACTATCTAAAGAATCAAAAAGTAAGAGATTCCAGCTAATTGTTTACCAGAATACAACCTCCAAAAACATACATAAAAGATTATAGTCAGCATAAGAGAAAAAATTTTCTTCTTGAAACATTTAGATGAGGTATTTGCACTATCAGATTTGGTGTATCAATCACAGATCTTATAACCATCTCACTCTATTGACCTTGACCCACACATACAAAAGTTAGGGAAACTCATGAATAAATCCCAAAAAACATCGAAACCCATCCACACACAGTAAATCCAGACCATATTAGCCATGCAACCATCCAAATCAATGAAATTAAAACAAGAACGATAAAAAAGAAAAGAGTTAGAACAACTATAAGTCTATAACCAAACATTTAGTTTCAAGACCAATATACCTATGAAAAAATAGGATGCCAAAAGAAATAATAAGCTTCTATCACATGCTCTAACAAAATTCAGAACATTTTCTTCTCTTAAGAAGTTCTATGCTTGAAATAGTCCACGAAAAATGTCACGTTACCAAGCTCTATATATATATAACTATTTCCTGTCTTCGTTTCAGTAGGAAAATAACTGAGCATTGGAGTTTGTGAGAAGCATCCTCTCTCACATGTTTTCCTTGTTATTCGACTTCTACTTAATACACATCTATGTTCCAATAAATTACAAGGCACCTTTGCCTCTATATTTCTAACCCTTAAAAATTGCTTTCAAATTTTTTATGTCAAAGTAAATTATTCAACAAGGAGAATTTGCAATCTGCATCAAATTTTGCACCAAAGAAAAATAAATCATAGGGGCATAATTCTTAAATATATGGGCCAAAGCTTCTACATCGTGAAAATCTAATACCACAACAATCACACTTTATGTTTTCCAAAATAACTTTTTGGTTAGGTATGCCTTCCCAACTTGATTGCCTCACCATCAAACTTCAACGTACCGTACAGTCAAGAATAACAACTAGCTCACAAAGAACCCATTTTTATTAAACCATGTTGATCAATTTACCAACTTATTATATCAATCACAATTTAATTATGAGAAGTGCCAAACCTAGGGCCCCCTAAATCAGCCACCAAATAAAAAGAGTCTTGAGAGTAATGTTCATATATACTTTTTTTTTTTCTTTTTTTTTTTCCGGGGGGGGGGGGTGTCAAGGGGAGGTTGGTTCTTTATCCTAAGATTAAACCCCTATTCCATCCACTTTCAAATACCATGATATGAAAATGGAAATGTCCATGCTATTAATACAAAAAAATAAAATAATAGAACCCTCTATAAGATTTACAACAACAATAGTTCAATAAAAGCTCTAAAACCACTTTTTATATCTCCATTATATTTCCCACACTCGCAAAACTAGAACCTAATATAACTATCCGTCTAGTTAAATATATCATATTTTACCAACCAAAACACAATGAAAACATAATGAATAAGATTTGGCCTCCAATTTTCTTTTGTTAACCTACATTTCTTGGCAATTGAGCAATTCATAGACAGAATAAGATAAGGTTTATTTTACTTATACAAATGAATTATGCATTTTTAGCTCCTCTAGAACTGCCTTCCTCAATTCAGAGATCGAAATCTTTGCATCATTATCATCCGCACAGTCTTCTGCTAACTCATGCCTATAATTAGTGAAAAGATATAAAAAAAGAAAAATACCATAAATTAAAAGAGACACCCCTAAAAAAAAGAATGAATTAAAAGAGACATAAATATCCAACAAATATATAGTCCAATCCTCTACCCATCAATATATATATAGCCCAACCCTCTAGTCCTCGATAAAAACAGGGTAAAAAATAGATAAAAAGTTATGCAGCCATTTAGCATGTTACTAAGACTAAAACTTACCTCAATAAGTAGAGGTACATATTTCAAAACCTACATTTGGTTGTTGAGAAAATTTGACAAAAAGAACTGGGAGAATGAAACTTAATATCATATGTGTAAGGGTAGGTTTTGGATCCTAAGCCCAAAAAGTGACAGGGTTAGGGCCCAGAGAGCTTGACACAATGAATTTTTAGAGAGTGGACTTAAAAACTAGGCTTCAATAAATTGAACAACGCTCACATTGGATTAAAGATAATAATAAAGCAAAGAAAAACAAGCTTTTCAAAAAAAAATCCATCATTGGCAAAATCCAAGGAGAGTAGTTCTTGAATATATTTCTTCAGACTTGGTTACAATTTCAGTTCTTGTTGCTATAGTGTCTTCTTCTACAATTTTTAGATGCCCCTTTTTCTGGAAGGTTTTTTACATTATATATCCTCTTTCCATTGATCTTGACCCTTTATTTGTTGATCATACAGGCCACCACCCAAGTTCTTGTCCCATCAGACGTTTCCCCAAGTCTTCTGTGAGTTGTGGCAACCAAGACAGCATTGTTCAAAGGTCTTCTCCACATAAATGCGTCTAGAGAGTTTGGTGGGATGCAATTAATATGGTGATAGCTTCCATCCCTTCAGACACGACATGACTAACCCCCTTCTCTGAAACCCTTTCTCTACGGTGTGACATCCTTGGGTAGTGTGCCATTGACGTGGCCATGGCTCGCCTTTCCGGCCTTACTGTCCGAGGGTATGGTCTCCTCGGAACTGAACTGGCCTCCTTGGCCTCGAGTATGACGCGTGACATTATTATCTTATTAAATTTCTATACCCCACAATATGGTTTAAGTCAACTTAAACAATTCTAACTCACCCACATAAACCTATCAATCAAATTCTTTAGTTGAGATTTAACATTACTTATCTTGAACTTAAAAAATATATAATCAAACCCCATATACAAAAAGCAAATAACAGAATGTTCAAATAACAAATTCTTTTTTGTTCTCAATACAAATCTACTATGACAACAGAATGTTTAAAACAGACTTACCCGTGTTCAATGTATCTAGGTTGTTATTATAATAAGACATAAAATTGAAAGGAAGAATTAAAAGAGGAAGAAAGAAAAAGCTTACGATCAACAAGAGATTCAAGTCTAGTGCCATTTGACATTTACAAAAACTGCTCCCAGTTCCCTCCCTCGGCCTTTAGACTTCAGAGAGCCTTCTACCATAGCTAAATTAATTTATAATTAGATAGGAAAGGGGAAAACCTCAAATTATAGATTTCCCTTCTCTTCCTATGAATTCCCAGCAACCAAACACAAACTTAACTAAAAAAATGCTAAAAAAAATATATAATGAAATCCCAAATACAAAAGGAAAATAAAAACCTGCCTAGATGTACAATCCCAAAACCCTTATTGTCTTGGCTTTACTCCGACGGCAACTCAATCCCACCCACAACCTGGTTCATCAAAATCCAAAATCAAATCCCAAAAACAATCAAAATCACATAAAGCCTTAAAAAGCTCAACTTTTAGATGACCCTTAAGCTGTTTCACCATGGAGAGAGAGAGAGAGAGATGGGTTTAGAGAGGTAGCAAGACTTTGAGAATGGGTGGTGTCGTTGTCGGGCTAGGTTGGGCTGGGCTCGACCCCGACGAGTGCCGGGCTGGGCTCTGCTCAGCGGGTGTGTTTGTGAGTGATCAACGCCGCCGAGTATGTGTGTAAGATAGAGTGCAACATGTGTGCGTGAGAGAGAGAAGGAGATGGTTTTGTGTGAGAAATGAAACTTTTGTGTGGGAAATTAAAGATGTAAGAGCATCTACACCAGCTCATGTAAAAACTTCTAAAACAGAAAAAACTATCAATTTTACACATTTTGAGCAAAAAAAGTGGGTGTAAAAATGTTTAAAACTGTGAAAATTCATCCATGAGCTACAGTAACCGTGTAAATAAACACGGTTACTGTAGCTCGTTTATCCAATTTTTTTATAATTTCTCGTTCGCTCGTTTTTTTTTCTCTCTTTTCCCAGTTAACTGCTCATATTCTTCTTTTTCCTCATATGCACAAAAACACACCCATGCACAAACACATCCACACAGAAATCAACACAGATACACTTGCTCAAAAAAAAAAAAAAAACAGAGATACACAAACACGAAGCTCGTGGATCGTGGATCGAAGCTCAGATCGGAGATGTGGATGGTGGATCGGAGCTGTGGATCGAAGTGTGGATCGTGGATCGAAGCTCAGATCGAAGCTCGTGGCTCGGAGCTGTGGATGGTGGATCAGAGCTCGGATCGGAGCTGTGGATGGTGGATCGGAGCTCGGATTGGAGCTGTGGATGGTGGATCGGGGCTCGGATCGGAGCTCGTGGCTCGGAGTTGTGGATGGTGGATTGGAGATCGTGAATCGGAGCTGCGGATGGTGGATCGGAGCTCAGATCGGAGATGTGGATGGTGGATCAGAGCTCGGATCGGAGCTCGTGGCTCGGAGCTGTGATCGGAGTGTGGATGGTGGGTCGGAGCTCAAATCGGAGCTGTGGATGGTGGATCGGAGTGTGGATCGTGGGTCGGAGCTCGGATCGGAGAACGGGTGATCTGGAAAATGGGTAGAGAGAGAGAGAGAGAGAGAGAGAGAGAGAGAGAGAGAGCAATTTCAGAAAAAATGGGTAGAGAGAAAGAATGAGGACGCGCGTGCATATGTAGAGTGTTAGGTAAAAGAAATAATAAAAAATGGATGAAAGTTGATTATTTTATTAAAAGATGTGATAGAATAGATGAACTGATGTGGGTGTTTTGTAAAAATGAATGTGTAAAATAGAAAAAGTAGGTTTTTAGTGTAAAAATGGATATGTAAAATAAATGAGCTGGTGTGGATGCTCTAAGTGGGAAAAAAATTTTGGGGAAATTTTTTTCAGGAAGGGACAAAACATTTGGGGGGAAAGAGTGAAAAAAATAGTTAGGCGTGGGAAATTTTGTGTGGGAAGGACAAAAAAAAAAAGCATAAATGCACTTTTTGTCCCTATATTTTGGGGTCATTTCTATTTTGGTCTCTACTTTTCTATTTTACCACTTTTAGTCCCTAAATTGAAAAATGTGTTCCATTTTAGTCCTTACCATCATCTCACAAACAGAAATTGCTTATGTGGCAAATGAAGTGCATTGTTTGCACACTAAATGCTGACATGGCTATTAAAAAAATATTTAAAAAATGTATTTAGCATATTAAAAATTCCACGTCAACATTTAAATAAATAATAAATCACATAAAAATTAAAAAATTTTGAATTTCTAAATTTTTTTAAATAAAATAAGATAATTAAATTAATTTTTTTATTCCTTTCATTATTATTAATTTATTGAAAGAACATGTTTATGTTCTTTGTATTCTTCCTAAAATATAACTCATATTCTTAGATCAATAACAATTAATCAAAATAACATTTTATCAAGCATTTTCTCACACAATCACACACTCAAAAGAAAAACTTCAACCCCAAACCTCCTTCTCAAACCATTTCTGCAACCCTTCAAAGACATTTTCTCTCTCTCTCTCTCTCTCTTCCAAAACTATCAGATCTCTGTCTAACTCCATGACCAAGCATTGCCATATTCGCTCATCACACTGCCACCACCAGATCACTCTTTAGCTCCATGATTGAGCACTTCCATCAAATAAATTCCACAACTTTTTATCTGAGTATTGCTGGCATTGACATCTTACCTAATCCTATGAAAACAAGAGAAAAAGGAACCACCTACCAAATGCAGTCAAAAACCCATTTCAAGAAATGGAAATGTTCAAATATGGAAGACCCACAACCAGAAACTGAAAAAGAAAACCTCTAAAAGCACAACACCACAGTCAAAACAACCAATAGTAACAACTTCACCAAGAACTACTTTCCCATCATCATCTCATCATTATCACTATGATCTAAAACCCCACATGCACCCAATAAAACATCAAATAAAAGAAACCCACTAAGATTCTGATTAATGTTGTCTGAATAATGTGTCAAAAAAATAAAACAAAAAACCACATTCTGATTATTGTTTTGGTCATTTTTTGGGTTTTGGGGGTATGGTAATTTTTAGGTTTTGGGGGTATATTGGTCATTTTTTGGGTTTCGAGATTTTTTGAGTTTTAGGGTTATTTTGGTCATTTTGTAGGTTTTGGGAGTATTTTGGTCATTTTTTAAGTTTTGGAGGGTATTTTGGTATTTTTTGGGTTTTGGGGGTATTTTGGTAATTTTTAGGTTTCGGGGTATTTTGGTCATTTTTAGGATTTCGGGGGTATTTTGGTAATTTTTAGTTTTTTGGGATATTTTGGTCATTTTGATAATTGGGTAATTGGGTGGGTTGGGGTTTACCCATAATAATTGGGTTGGGTTGGGTTTGAGTTAGAAGCAATTATGTTAAATGAGTTTTAATGGATAAATGAGTTTTATATACCCAACCCAATTATGCCCACCCCAAACCGACCCATTTGACACCCCTAATGTTAATATAAACAGATTATAATTTATATAAAAAAACTTATATATATATACCAGTATTAACTGGTACCGAAATATTTTGTTTTTTTTTATCAAACCGAAATGGTCTCCGGTACGATATTAACTCCCTTGACAGAATTGTCGCTATAATATTTATATTGCAGCGGTTTTTAATACCGCCACTATAGAGGGACACAAATTATAACACAAATTCTTTGATCAATAACAATCAATTAAAAAAAAAAAATTTATTAAGCATTTTCTTGCACAATCATACACTCAAAAAAACTTCAGCTCTAAAACCTCCATCTCAAACTGATTCTCCTACTCTTCTAGCTAAGACATTCGCAATCCGTCCTCTCTCCCTCTCTTCATTTTCCAAAATTATTAGAACTCTCTCTAACTCCATGACTAAGCATTGCCATCATTGCTCTTCGCTCTTCGCACATATCACTTATTGATCCACTCTCTCTATCTATCACTTTTGCTCAAAATCAAACCCAAATATGTCTCAAAGTACTCTGCTCTCATACTAACTTTCTCTCTTTCTCTTTCTCTCTCTCTCTCTCTCTCTCTCTCTCTCTCTCAAAGATCGATACTTCACTCTCTCTTTTGCTCAAATCAATGTCTCTCTTTTAGTGGGCTACTCTCTCGATGGGTCTCTCTCTTTTTGCCTCGTCCCTCCATTGTGGACTGTGGTGATTGGTGGTTGTGGAAGTGGTGGTCAGTTGGATCCGATGATGAGTCGTGGGGTGGTTTGTGGACGTGTTGTTGAAAGTCACTCCTATATTCCTAGTCAAGCCTCGATGGTTGTTTTTGGGGGTTCAATTGGCTAGTGTCGGCGGTGAGTGCTAATAGAGACAGACCCAATCTAGCGTTTGAGAGTGGGAATGTGTGGTGGTGGTGGGAAGATCAATTGTTGGGTTTTGAGATCAATGACATGAGATTATAATTTGAGAGTGAGAGTGAAAGAGAGAGAGAGATAGAGAGTGTTTTTTTTAGAGGGAGACAAATTGATGAGAAATGAAAAGGTTGGGGTCTAAATTGATAAGTTTATATGAGGGGAAAGGAAAAAAAACAAAAAAAAAAAACAAAGGGGAAAAAATCGGCCTTTTGGCAATTAACAGGTCTATTGTGGCGGTCGCTTAAACCGCCACTGTAATTAAAATACATGCCGCAAAAAGATATTTACTATGGTGGTTTGATAATACCGCCGCTATAACTAAATCAAACGCCGCTGAAACTCATACATTGCAGTGGGTTTATGGAGCGCCGTTATAGCTATGTCTAACGCTGCTAAAACACGTATATTGCAGCGGTTTATATAATGCCGCTGTAGTACGCCACAAAAGGCTAGATTTATTGCTACGATCCAATGAAATGCCGCAATATATCTCATCTATAGCGGCAGGCCAAGAAAGCACCTCAATAGCTCGATTTTCTTGTAGTGACGGGCCCATTATAATTTGAAATGGTAGGTTAGTTTGGGATTGTTGTGAAACTGGAGTAATTATTGGGTACTCCCAGAGTACCATAAATGTGTACTCCCTCCTCTCGCATAATTGTGAGTCTCACTAATTAAATTTTTGGTGGGATCCACAATTCATGTGAGAGGGGAGAGTACGAATTTATGGTACTCCCATAGTATTCAATAATTTTCCGTGAAACTGCTATGAATTTTTGTTGTGTCTTTAGCATGCTTGATCAAACTATATCTAAAAATAATAAATGTTTATTAACAACCATAATTAGCAAATCCTATTTTTAGAAAAAAAAATTTAAAACAAAGGAAGAGATCATATATATATATATATATATATATATATATATATATATATATATATATATATGAAATAGTTTGACTTTTAATTGATATATGAAATAGTTTGACTTTTAATTGACCTCATAATATTTTGTCACATAAGCTTTTGTCACACATCATTATTCTAATATAAAATTTTAATTGATTTTAAATTATACTCAATATCTAATTAACCTTCTATTAGAATCATGCCACTTCATATTTCCTTTAAAAATAGAATAGATAGTTACATATACACATACAATCATAAAAATACTTAGGGATAATTACAGTAAACCCACCTGTGGCATGACCCGCTTCCACTTTGTCTACCCGTGGTTTAAAACTTTACACTTTGCCCACCTGAGGTTAGCCTCGTTAGCCTTCTGTAACTCACCTCTCTGTTTGCCGTTAGAAAAACACATATTTAGGCAAAAACAAATGTAACAAGAATAAAAAAGCTAGGGTTTTTCATTGCTCATGAACTTCAATAAGAACAAAGTGAGGAACAACACACCAATCAAATTGCTTAATGAAATTATTTTTAATCTATAATAATATCAACATTTTCACAACAACTCAAAATTTTGAACCAAATTTTACAAGAAGACCAACATCTCAAAACAACCAACAATGTTATCAATAAAGAGAGAGTGAGATAGAGATAAGCCAACAACTGAAGTGTGAGGTATAGAAAAATCCAGCCGTGGGTTTGGATCATGGTAGATCAGCCATGGGTTTGGTGTCGTGGTGGTGGCTTTTAGGTGCTAGATCGGAATATAAGACAGGGAGAGAAATCCAGCGGCTCCCCACGACTCAAAACCTTAGCCCTGGTATCAAGCCGCCAATCTCGAATGCTTTTATGGCGGCGCTGAAGCGAGCGGAGGCACATCAGAGCGTGGCTGCCCTGAGCAGCAATAGCAGCAGCCGCTTCTAGCGGTAAAAGTCAAGCTTGAGCAACTAATTATATCGATTCTCAATGACCCAAGTGTGAGTCGAGTTATGTGAGAAGCAAGCTTTTCGAGCTTAGCTGTAAAGGCCACAATTAAGCAGTCTCTGAATTTGTCTTCGCCTTCGGTTTCTTCGATTCCAAACTGAGGTCCTATTGGACTGGGATTTAGAGGTGGACCCACTGCACCAAGTAGGAATCTGTACTTGAATCCACGGTTGCAGCAACAGGGGAGTGCAGCCCAATTGGGACTTCAGAGAGGTGAGGAGGTGAAATGGGTTGTTGATATTTTGTTGAGGAGTAAGAAGAGGAACCTGGTATTGGTCGGCGAGTCGGAGCCGGAGGCGGTGGTGAAAGAGCTATTAAGGAGGATTGAGAATAAGGAATTGGGTGATGGGGCATTGAAAAATGCTCAGGTGATCCATTGGGACAATGACTTTTCATTGGAATTTAAAACCCTAACTTTTTGATTCTTGTTATATTTGTTTTTACCTAAAAATGTGTTTTTCTAACGGCAAACATTGAGGTGGGTTATGGAAGGCTAATAGAACTAACCTCAGGTGGGCAAAGTGTAAAGTTTTAAACCACGGGTAGGCAAAGTAAAAGCGGACCATACCTCAGGTGGGTTTACTGTAATTATCCTAAATACTTATTAATAATTATTAATTACCATAAATATCAAATTTCATATTTAAAACAAAAAAAAAATTGTTAAAATGTTCATGTATTTCATCGATTATTAACTAGTTCATGTGAAAAGAGGGAACATTGGTCCCGAAGTAGTGGATAATTTTCCATGTGTATGTTCATAAGATGCTCGTAAGATCCATGACTAAATGGTCACAAACTTGCCAAAAGTCTTATAATTTAATTAGTACCTTTTGGTGTTTCTATTAGAGATATCTAGAACTTAAATCCTTCTACCCTCTCACTGTAACTATTAAATTATCAAAATTGTCACAAAGTCATTATCTTTAGGTAAAAAGTTAAACCTTTCTTAACGCTCCGTTTGTTTCAATAGAAAACCTTGTGTAAAAATAGTTTTCCTTATTTTCCAATATTTGATAGCATAAAAAAATATGAGTCAAAGGAAAACTATCTTTGGTCAATATAAAAAGTATGGCTTATTTTTAGAGATTGTTTTTCATTAAATTTTTTTGGAAAACAACTCTATCTCACAGCAAGCTAAATAAGGGAAGTTAAGAGGTTGTTTTTCAACTTATTTAAAGTTACTACCAAATATTGGAAAATGAGATAGTTTTATAGAAAATGCTTTTTAGAAAATGACTCATTTTCTAGAAAACATCATTATTGAAACAAACAGAGCGTAAATGTTTGGATGGTGTATTTGCATACAATGCCTTCTTAACTATACATTTGAACACCCTTGTGGGTTCTAGTTAGCTCAATTGGAAAAGTCTCTAATAGTTATATAAGAGATTTTGGGTTCAATTCCCGCCTACACAAAAAACTGATTGATATCTTGGTTTAATGATAAATAGCTACCATCAAGAGCGGACGTCATAGGTTGAACTCTCTCAAAAAAAAAAAAAAAAAACATTGAACACCCTCAAAAAAAAAAAAAAAAAAAAAGAAATGTTGATTCTAGATAGCTCAATTAGATTGCACAATAAAGGAAAAGAGTTTGAATCTCTCCACAGAAAAAATAAATTTGTTGGTGTTTTAGCCGGATGGTTAAGAATTAAATGGATTGGAGATAATAAATTTCTAATCATATTGTATTTGTAAAAAGAAAAAACACTATATTGAAAAGGAAAGAAGGGAAAATATATATATGATCGACTACCATCTTTATGTCATTTGCAGCTATATTCATATACCATCTCCAAGGTTGGTATATATTTTTTTCTGACAATAAGTGAGAGGAGAATTTGTACTCAGATTTTCCTTCCGAGAAAACCGGGCAAAGTCAATGGATCACTTCACTAGGCTCTTGACTCGTATACACCGTTCAAATTGAAAGCCTTTTACCCCAAACAATTGCATTGGGTCACGGCATTTTTAATAGGTAAAATCAGAGGCATCACCTTTCATCTAAATTGAAAATTAATCACCAAACAAGTATTATAGTCTGCGAAAACACTTGTTATCTGCCCAAAAGGCACAAACATCTACAAGTTTCAATTTGGATAGGTCCGAAGCGAAATTTATGCAAAACCAAACTCTAAATAAAGATAAGCTTAAAACTAACAATAGTAAGATATCCAGTCCATGCCAAACAGGGTTTAACAAGATCTTTTGCAAATGGATTTACCTTTCGAAAATAATAGTAACATGCGAGAAGAGTTCCAATGTTGACAACACAAAACAAAAGCCCAAGAAATCTAGCACCAATCACGAGAACAAGAGGATCCCACACTACGCTTAGTGAAACTTGAGCAATGTAGAGTGGTAATGCATCAGGATGTGTATGAAATCCACCATGAGCACACACAAGCCAAGCTGCAAAACCCATGAGGAAAGATGATCCCAAAGAGGCAGAGTGTATGAGCCAAAGAGGTGGGAACCAAAATGGTTTGCCCATTGCTTGGTACTTGTGGCCCGAGCAAAACATAAAAATGATGGACATGGTTAGAGAGACAGGGACAACAATGGCTAGGGTTAGGGACTGTATAGCCCTTTTGGACTCGGTTTTCTTGGTTTCTTGTTTGGCCATGGTGGTGTTGGTAGGTTCATTCTTGGACCAGTGTTGGAGGGTTTGCATAGCCATTGTAATGGAATTTGTGCTTTGTGGTGTGGATAGGATTAGGAAATTGGTTATGAATTGAAGAGACAAAAGATTAGGAGACAAATGGTGGAGACATTGGAGGGATAAGATGGAACGTTACGAATCAAAATAACTTAAAAAGGATATGCTATAAATTTTATGCCCATTTATAACATCATCATCTCAGAAGACTCACATTTTAAATGGATTGAAGAATTAAATTGCATTTAAACAAATATTTACTCTGTCCCTTTTTGTTGGTTGGCCGCCCATACAAGGAGTAATTCTTAGGTATTTTCGGAGTACAGAGAATAATGCTCATTCCTCTTACATTCATGATGAGATCCATTCATTAAATTTATGATGGAATCCACCATGAATGTAAGATGAGAGAGCATAATTTTTCCGTACTTTGAGGGTATTTAAGAATTTTCCACTTACAAGTTAGAAAATCAAACTTCTTAACAAAAATAAATACATTTCCCCTATACTTTTTTTAGTTTCCTTTCCTATTTTATACATAATTATTTTTGTGGTACTGTTTTAGTTATTGTTTCATTCTTTACCAATGAGTCATGACATTTTAAAAATCTTTTGAATTGATAGTGTAGTAGATTAAATTTGAGACTTCTAGATTTACATCATTTCACGGACAAAATAAGCCAACTATTGGGTATATTGTGGCTTTATTTTATTTTATTTATTATTATTGTATTTATTTATTTTATTTTTAAAAATGTTTCGATAATTAGAATAGAGAGATTTGAACTATGGATACCGATGTATTAGTTGAGCTACAAGGCTCGTGGCATATTCTATGAGGTTTTTAGTTCTTTATTTTATTTTGAAATCTTTGAAAACATTGTCAACAAAAAGTCAATCCACATAATATTAACAATTTTATTGACTTATCTTTATTTTCAGTAGGCATTATTATTAATTTTAAATTTTAATGAGATTAAATTAAGAGTAATAGTTTTAAAAGCTTTTTTTTTTATTTGGAAAAACCTTAGATAATGAAATGTGAACTCTATGGCTTTTGATGGTGTAAATTCCACGGGCACGCTAGGAAGAATAATTTCTTCCGTTGGTTATCCAAACCTGCTGGTTTAAAACCAAAAAAAAAAAAAAAGAAGAAGAAGAAGAAGATAACATAGCAACTAGAAGGAGGGCAAATACAAAAGAAAACAACATAAAAATAACTTGTCAATGAATTTACTATTGACCAATGAGACAGGAAATGTACAGCCATGTTTGCACTTATAGGAACCCAATTAAAACCTATGCTTTAAATTGAGGCTACAACCAGCACTACTGCAAATAAAATAACAAATCAATTTATTCAAACCTTCCCCACACGCAATTCATGATCTATATAAACACTCTTATCATATCTCTCTAGATACCTCCTCTATCTGTGTATGCATGCCTGTGTGTGTTCATCTGTAAGCCATGGCGAATTTCACAATTAATAACAAGTTAATACTCTCACTATTCATCTTTGTTCACTTCTTCATCATCAGTACTCCAGGTAAGCTCTAGTTGTGATTTCTGAGCAATGCTCCAATTCAATCTCTCTCTCTTTCGCTCTCTTTTTATAGTTAAATTACGTGCATGCAGGATCCCACGCTGAGCTGAAGCTAGTTGAGACATCAAACGAAACATTACATCCCATAAGCCCAACTGAGTAGTGAGTACCCAATGTTCAAGGCTGGCCCTAATGATGAAGGGGAAGATGGTTTGTTTACCATGCCAGCTTTGCTACAACAATGCTGCTACCAACAAAACCTGCTACGCCCTGCCTTGCTGCTATCGTACTGACTGCAACCTTCCTGGCAAGCCTGCTGGAAATTGTGGTTATGTATTCTTGCATTGCGGCCGTCACCCTTGTCCGTAGTCTAACCTTTCCATCTTCAACTTCCATGCAAGTTACAACTCTTCCACATATGCAAGCCAAACTAGTGTCCTAACTAAAAAATAAAAATAAAGAGATTCTCCCTTATGCATCAATATTGCTATATATGTGCAGAGACACACAGACCTTTTCAAGGATTGTACAAGTTTTTAAGTGTTTACGTACTTCACCTATGTGCTATATATATGAAGGTGTAAATATAATTACTTGAACAGTTGGTCATGGTGCTGTTGCTAAATATTACCGCGCGCGCGCGCCCTCGTGTGCTTGTACTGTTATTAATTGCTAAATTAATGAAGATGAATCTCTGTTGTCTTGCGTTGGTCATCTATATATAACAGTGTCATCTCTGAGCTCTCCTTTGTATGTATGTGCAATTACTATGAAGCCTTCGGAGTCTGTATAAGCTGTTCACATCTTCCCATTACTCTACCGATACAATTGACATAGCTTTATGCTCTATAAGACTATAACAACTATTCGAGCAAGAAAGTCTTATATAATAATAATAATAATAATAATAATAATAATAATAATAATAATAATTTAATTTAATTTATGCCATACCAAAATTGTAAAGTTATGATTTCCAATTATCTTGTGTTGGCTTTAATTCCGTGCCAAATTTGGATTGTTTTACCCACAATCATCTACACATTTTCTTGTAATTTTCCTCAACTCTTACCTCTCCATCTCTAGATCTTTGAGAGGTTGCTAGCCCAAACACTTAACACACCTATACTTAGTGTAAAGTGAGATTTTGGTGCTACCGAGTAATATTGGAAGGTGTCATTCATTGGCGGATACAATCAGGCTGAATTGCAGGATCTGGAAAGCTAGAGAAGATAAAGCTCCGAGAAGTCAGTTGGTAGCAGGAGCGTGAAGGGCTCAAGTATATGGGTAGACTAGGCTTGGCGGGTCTTTTGTTATTTTCTAGTGGATCAATTTCAACTTGGAGGTTTGTGGAGAGGTTTTCGCCGAATTCTTCGGTTTCCTTTTCGATAACACATCTCGATGTTATCTTGTATTTGCATCTTTCTTTCCTACTCTTTAACCTTTTATTTTATTGTTGATAATGGATGAATATGACTTAGGGTAGTGTTATCTGTTCATTACGCTTATTTACTCTTGTTCCGCACTTAATCTAAGTTTGAGTAAAAGTAATCTAGCTGTAATTTTATTTGGGGGTTTGAACAAGCTCTTGTGTTTTAGTACAAATTCAAGCTTTCAATTGGTATCAGAGCGGGCAGGGTATACTTGTCGGATTTCATTATCCTAGTGTGATTCTAGAACTCAAGTGAGATGGATAGATCTCAATTCCTTAATGCACCTCCCTACTTTGATGGGAGTAATTCTGCCTTTTGGAAAGTACGTATGCGTGCTTTTCTTTGTGCTATTGATGAGACGGTGTGGGATTCAGTTGAGAATGAATATGTAAGACCCACTACTGCCAAATCCGAATGGGATAAGGCTACTCTTGCTTTGGCAAATGCCAATAGCAAAGCTATTAATGCAATTTTCTGTGGAGTTTTTACTGATGGGTTTCATAGGATTTTGCATGTGAAGACCGCCAAAGAGGCGTGAACCATTCTAGAGACAGCCTATGAAGGTACCAAGAAGGTCAGGGACACTAAGCTTCAAATGCTCACTACTTGGTTCGAGGAAGTAAAGATGAGCGACGATGAATCGTTCGATTCTTTTTATGGGAGACTCAACGAGGTAGTGATTGCCAAGCTCAATCTTGGGGAGAAGATTGAAGACGCCAAGGTGGTGAGGAAGATCTTGAGATCCTTACCCGAAAGCTTCTGAGCTAAGGTCATAGCCATAGAGGAGAGTAAAGATTAGGATGAGATAAAGATTCAAGAACTCATTGGATCTCTCCAAACCTATGAGCTCGGATTGCCCTCTCACAAGTCCAGCAAATCACTTACTTTCAAAACTATAAATGAGAGAATGAGTGATTCCTCCAATGGAGATGATGTAGAGAAGGAGGTGGCATTTCCAGCAAAGAACTTCCAGAAATTTCTCAAGATGAAGAACAATAGGAAGTCGTTTGGCAAAGGAAAGTTTTCATCCTCCAAAAATGACAAGAGGGAATTCAAGAAGAAGGATAGGAAAAACTTGTCATCAACCTAAGGAATTGTGTGCTATAAATGCAATAGTCATGGACATCTAAAGAAAGAATGTCCAAACTATTTGAAAGGAAAGGGTAAAGTACTTGCTACTACTCTTAGTGACTTAGAAAGCTCGAACTCTGATGCAGAAGGACAATGTGATAGTGATGGAAACTATTCGGCCTTCATGGCAATTACCACCGTTGATTCTAGAGATGAGTTGAGCAACTTGGTTGATGAGTTAGGTGTACATTCTGAAGGTGAAGAAGTTGAGGATTCGGAAGATGAGGATGTGCGCCTCAATGAAGTGAGAAGAACCTTCAAGAAGTGTATGATGCATTGCTTGAAAATTGTGGCAAATATGCCAAAGTTGCAAATAACGCAGTGAAAAAGATGAAGAAAATTGAGGAAGAGCATAAGTCCACTCTTGTGCAACTCAAGGACGCAAATGAAGTTGAAGGGTTGAAGGAAGAATTGTTGAATGCCTACTCAAAAATTAAGTTCCTTTTACTTGAAATCATTTAAGCAAATGTCAAAGTGGAGCGCATTTCCACCAAGAAACTTGACAATGTGCTTTCTTCTCAAAAACCTTCAAATGACAAGACCAATCTAGGCTATATTGGTGAAGGAAGCTTAAGTAGCGAACCTAAGAAGGAAGTGAGGTTCGTGTTGGCAAAAAATGTAGAGGAGCCCAAGGTTGAGACCCCTGTTGTTGCAAAGAGAACTGTTGGTGCAAAACCAAAGGAAAAAGAGAAGTCATTACCCAAAAGTCAAAGAGGACCTCAAGTGAAGCACTTTTGTCATCATTGTAGCGTGCGAGAGCAGACAATACCAAATTGCTTCAAGCTTCAAGCTTTTAAGAGGGCCAACTCTCTACGTGGCCAAGATAACTCAAGAAAAATGCCAAAGGGAAACAAAGCTAAAGAAGAAAATAAGGGACAACTCATTGAAGATGTTATGGAGATGTTGAAGAACATCTCATTATACCTTGCTAGCTTCACCCCAATGTTTGAGAGTTATGTCGGTTGTACCCCTCCTTCCAAGGATTTCACGCACAACACTCGTACAGTGTGGGTGAAGAAGGGTACTCATGCATGATCACTCATTTTTCTCATGCATTAATACTTCCAACGTAATAGGGTTATAGTCTCATGCATCATGACATATGTAGTATTCTTATATCATTGCTTCCGTTTTAAGCATGTTTCTTTCATAGCTCTTTGTTTGTTTACCTTGTTTTTGTTTTTCTTTGTTGATCTTACTTTATTGCTTTGTTTTTTAGTGTGTTGAAAAATTCAAAATCCCATAAAAAATGAAAAACCTCAAAAAGTTTGATTGATAGTATTGTATATATCACATGTTGAGTTTGACCTAGTACCTTCGTACTAATGTCGTAGTGCATTTACAAGTTTAGCTTGTTATGTATGCACATTTTTCTAAGTGTGAGCGATCTAGAAATTTACGTTTGATTGTTGTAAATAGATCTTCAAGCTTGTCATGAATGATTGATCAATAGTCTTGCTTGATTTTGATACATGCGTAGACTTGTGCCTATATATTTCTTCAAAAAAATTTCTTTTTCAAAGAGCTCTTCAAATGTTACTCTCTAAAAAAGAAAGAGTTGAAAAAGCCTTACTTCGAAAACTATTTTGACTAGGAAAAGGTGGAGCATGTATGTATTAAAAAGTATGGTGCCAAAGCCAAAGGCTTATTTGTCAAAAATTATCAAAAAGTTCATGGCACCGTTTCTCAAAAATCTGAGTCGTATTTGATCAAAAGTATGACATATGGAAGCCAAATGAAAAGTTTTCAATCAAAATGTAAACATTTTGGTGAGGGGTCATATATGTTCATTTCTTCAAGTGAGATAGGTCACTCGTCTTTGTACTAGTTGTGTATGACTTGATTGAATTGATCATTAAATTTTCATACTAGACTATGAATTAGTTCATACTTGATTCACGCACACAACACACAAGTCTAATGTTCAATGAATGTCTATTTTATTTGTATGATTGTACGTGTTCAAATGTAATATGTGTATACTCAATTGCTTAATGATAAAACCCAAATAGATTTTTTTTTTTTTTTGTGTTTAGAGTTTTTCCAAACAGTCTATTTTGTTTTTATTCAAAATCTCCTTCAGAGGCATTTTCGTGAGTAAGAACCTACCGGCAAAAATGAGGAAGCCATTTTCAATTTTTCCAGAATTTTACATAGAGAGTTTCGTGACTCCCTCGCGACTCTTTCGCGAGAAGAAGCTTCTCGTGAAATCTATCTTATGCTTTAGAGGTCATTTCATGAGTAACTTTGCAAGTAGCTTACTCGCGAAATGAGCAAATTTTCAGTTTTTAAAGGGTAAACAGTGATAGTTTTTCAAATCTCTCTTTTTGCCTCCTCAGTGCCTCTCTTAACCAAAAACACATTTTCACTCAAAATCTCATCCAAAAACTCAAGAATTTTCATCCCTAAGCCTCATATAAGGTATATTTTAACACTCTTTCATTCTTGAATCCTTAAATTAAGTCTTAGATCCTAGGATTTCTAGGGTTGAGTTATTTTTGGAAGGGGTTGGTAAAAACTTAGGGCCCATTTGGTATCACAATTTAAACAACAGTTTTTAGTTTTTAAACAATATTAACGCATTTTTACACATTTTTTTCACTCACACGTATTTCTAAAAATACAAATAAAGTTACTAGAACAACATTACCAAACGACCCATTCTTTTCTTGAAAACTCTTTTAATTTTCTTGATTGGGCTGTGTCCCATTGTGTTTGTGTTGGCCCCAAGTGGCATTTTAACATGTATTTAGGCAAGATTTCAACATGTTCATGAATTGTTTTACATGTTAGTGGTGTGTATGCGCTTTAAGTGTTTGATAAAATGCCTAAATGACATTTTCTCGTTGTTTTGGACTCCGATCAGTACCAAATTTTGGGGATTACTATATTTTTACATTCTTAACATGTTTTAAACATTAGTTGTGTGTTTCACACACTTTGCCCCATGAGTGCCTTGTCATGCATTGTTCATGCCTCTCACATGCACATCACAAGCACACTTGATGCACACTTGACGCACACACTTGATCACTTAACATGTTTTGCATTTCATTCATGCTATATAAGTTTTGTTAGACCTTTAGCACTTCAAACATGATCTTGTGACTCTGTTTTATAGCTTTTGTGCAATTTTAGGTCTTTTTATTTTTTTTATGGCCTAACTTGTATCTAATCAAGTTTGTTTTCGTGTTTATGCTTGTTGTTTGTTTATGTGGCTATTCATTTTGCAGATGTATCATCGTTCCTCTCATGGTAAAGAACATGTGATTGACCTCACGTCATCTCCTGTATCAAAGAGGACTTATCATTCGTCCGGTGATTTGGACAACGAGAGATTCAAGACTCTCTTAGATTTTCAATCTTTTTCCAATAACTTTGAGGATGCGCCTACTGTGGTGGAAAGGGTTGTAAGATTTGACAACCTAGGATCCACCTTTATCCCTATGATATTTGTGGATAAGGATTGGGCAAACTTGTTTGGCAACTTTAAGGATCCCGTTAATGAATTGGTTAAAGAATTTTACTCAAACGCTTGGTTCACCGGAGCTGAATTGAAGTGCTAGGTTCGAGGAAAAGATTTTATCATCACTCTAGATTATCTAGCAAAGATTCTTCACATCAATCATTCGGAGAATGTGGACATTTCATCGTATGATGACAGACTAGCTCCAGTGATAGAGATTCTTGACATTCTAGTAACTGATTATGAAGTCTCCTCCAAAGGCACTTCCATTGGGACTGCAAAATTTGGACCGGAGTTGAAGACTCTCACATTGATCATGTTTTTCAACCCGTACCCTCTATCTAACACTGGCTTTATCAATCTTGGAAGAGCACAGTTTTTGTGTGATGTGATCAAAGGAGCTCAAATTGACATTTGTGCTCACATATTTCAGGCCATGGGGAAAACAGCAGGAAGATTAGCTACAAGAATGTGTCTTCTCTTCTGTAGTTTTGTCATGAAAATCATGGTTCTTAAAGGTGTTTGTCCACCAAAAGATGAAACTATCTTGCTTCGTCAACGACCAATATCATTGTTTCTCAAAAAAAAAAAGAAAAAAAAAAGACCAATATCATTGATTTCACTTCAAATGAGCAAAAGTCACTCCTCTACTGAAAGGGAAAAGTATATTCCCTCTAAGACTCCGAAAAGTGAATCCTCCTAACATGACACTCCTTCCGAAAAACGATCAATTGCTCCCACTATCCCCGAGCAAATCGAGACTACATTTCCTCACATTCCCAAGTTTCAATCTACTAGCACTCAGTCGTGACCATCTAGCTTTCATTCGGATAGGTTGACAACCTTGGTTGAGGGATTGCATGAGCGTATTTCTGGTCTTGCTAATGTCATATACTCTACCAACAACCAAGTTCAAATTCGTCTAACCACCATTGAGACACAGTTGGATGAGATTCAGCGCAAGTTGGAGGAGAGTCTTTAGCTATTCGTGCCAAAAAGGGGGAGAGCACTTATTATGAATAACTTTGACTATAGCATATAGTAAGGGGGAGAGCATTACATGAAAGGAGGTGTGCATATTGAAAGGGGGAGATTAGTGGGCTCAAAAGGAGGAAGCTAACCTACAGCCACTCACACTTTTGGATAGTCTAACCATGTTGTTTGGCTAGTCTTTTTTTTTTTTATTTTACGCATTTATAGCTTTTGGATATTTATAGTGCTTTCGTTTAAAGTTTTTAAGTACTTTAATTTAAAACTCAGTTTTTTTCTTTAGTATTGCTTTGTATCTTGGTTTTTATAGCCGTTTATTGATGCTTATTGTTTTCTATTGCTTATAGCCTTAGTTACGTCCCAAACCATTAGCTTTGAAGGGGCTGATAAGGAAAGATCTGATATTGGAAATTCCTATATCAGCAAGAGTGCTGATAGGGAAAATTCTTACATCAATAGGAAAACTGATATATCGGGTAACAAAAATATTTCTGGTATTGAAGATTAATTGAAGAATCTTCTTCCCTCACAAAGATCACTAGTAATCTAAAAGACAACTCAGAGACCATCTCTGTTAAGGAAATACAGCTCATCTCAGCGACCTCATCAAAGGAAAATTTATCTCCTTAAATCTCTCATTAACATTAGAGATATACTAGGGATATTAGCCCAATGCAGTGCTAGAATAATGAGGACCACAATATATTAATCAAGTGCAGCAAAGCTTATTTCAATGTTGCTTGTAAGTTGTAACTCTATACTTAAAGCAATAAAGATTCTACCTTTTAGTTCAATCAAAAAAAAAAAAAAGCTCGAAAGAGAAGTATTTCATGGTCACCACATTTCCGATATGTTCCTCTGTTTTGTGGCAACCAAACAACTCAAAGATACAAACGAAAAATGGAACAAAACCCAGAAAAAGAAAAGGACAATAAGCAAAGAGAGCTCAACCAAATTGTTTAATTAGCCAAATGAATGCATTATAAAGGGAACAAAAAAATTAAAGAGAAAAAAAATAACATAACGGAAATGAGAGAAAGAGTGTTTATGTTTACCTATTAAAGTGAAGAAGGGGAAGACAGTTCACTAAACGATAAATTCAAATCCCCTAAAAAAAAACGATAAATTCAAACCAGAAATTCTGGATCAGACCCAGCAACTCTGAATCAAACTACCAAACTCAGTCTTTTCGTATTCCCAATTCCCTGTTCTTTCTTTTGTTTCAAGTTAATGTTTAGGTCAGAGGGAATGCTCCATTAAAGTGATAGTTAGCATTAATTACTATTTGAATGGCGTGGCATATCCTAACTCTAGATTTATTTTAGACCAGGATGATATTTATTATACACACCTTATTCCACACAACTCTACATACACTTTTGCACTAAAAAACGTGACTTTTTCAACTATAAGTCATAATTTTAGTGCAAAATGTGTGTGTATGACTGTGTGTGTTAATGCAAATCATGATCATGATCATGATCATAAGATCTTATGTTCTCACACAAAATAAAAGTTAAATGCTAAGAAAATAAAATAATTTATTATTGAATACAAGTAAATAATAAAATTTAATATTTCATTAAAAATTTGCTTAGGTAGAATGGATTCAATGGAAGGTTAAGTAAATCAATTTATTTAAACCTTAACTTAAATGGAAGGTTAATTGATTAGGTGGAAGTTTAAATGAATCAATTCATTATTTTTTTTTGAGAGAAAAAGATATAATTATATATATATATATATATTTTTAAAGAATGATATGTGTCATTAATTAAAAGAGAAATGTTAATGAATGCTCTAAGAGTATTAGATTTGAAATTATTTTTAAAAACATTTTAATTGGAAAATGATAAAACAATTAATTGTATTGACAGTTTTTTATATTTTTTGTTGAAGTAGTGTCAAAATTTTTTTAAAATGATTTATTAACAATTATTTTAAAGGCACCCATTACCATGACCTTTAATTAAAAAATGATGTAGTGGAAGACTAAATTAAAGAATTCTCAAAATATGTGCCACATGACTAAACATCATATAGATTCAAAATAAAATGATTTATTATTAAATATAAATAAATAATAGCAATTAAATAATTTATTAAACATTTACTTAAATAGAAGAGTAAATGAATCCATCCATTAAAACCTTTTGATTTTTTTTAAGGAATTAAATCTATGCTTAAGTGGCAAGTTCATTATTATTTCTCTTTTGAACAGATGGAAAGTTAATTAATATTTCCATTCATTGTCCCGTTTCCCAACAAACCTCTTCTCCACTGCACACAATTGCATATAAGCACTCTTTTATCATATCTTTCAAGACATCTCCTGTGTGTGTGCGCGCATGCGTGTGTGTGGTCATCTGTAAGCCATGGCAAATTTCACAATTAATAACAAGTTAATTCTCTCACTATTCATCTTTGTTCAGTTCATCATCATCATCATCATCAGCACTCCAGGTAAGTTTTAGTTGTGATTTCTGAGCAAGGCTCCAATTCAATCTCTCCCTCTCTCTCTCTCTCTTTATAGTCAATTTACGTGCATGCATTGCAGGATCCAATGCTGAGCTGATGCCAGTTGAGACATCAACCAAAACATTAGTGCCCATAGGCCCAATTTTTGAAATTGGATTTCCAGGCTTTCCTGATAAAGCTGCTGGACAGAGTTGTTTAAAATGCACTTGCTGCCCAGATCCTAATACCAAGGAAGGCTGCACCACTCAGCAATGCTGCTATAGCGTCAGATGCGACATTCCCAATAAGCCTCCTGGATTTTGTGCTTTTTTACCCATTAAATGTGACTGTAACTCTTGCTCTTCAGTCTAATTCTTAACCTTTCCATCTTCACCTTCCATAGTTCCATTCCATCTTCACCTACCATACTTCTGTCTGAGTCAAACTAGTCTCCTAAGTCCTAACTAGAACAATAAAAATGAGAGATTCTCCCTTATGCATTTATTTTGCTATATATGTGCCAACACAGAAAAACCAACCTTTTCACAGATTGTACAAGTTTTTCAGTGTTTACACACTTCACCTATCTGTTATTACCAAAGTGATATAGATATATATAGAGTGTAAACATAATTACTTGAACAGTTGGTCGTGGAACTATTGCTAAATACTATCACAATCTTGTACTGTTATTAATTTCTAAATTAATGAAGATGAATCTCTTTTGTCTTGCGTTCGAACATCTATTACATTGTCATCTCTCCTCTGTATGTATGTGCTTATTAAAATTACTATGAGACCTCTGGAGCTTGTATAAGTTCTTGCCAACTTCACATTACTATACCAATGCAATTGACATGGGCGAAAGCACAGACATATATAGGTATGACACAACGACACGATAATTTTTTAAAATTAAGACAAAACATGATAGGGATACATATGTTAATTAATTATTAAATATATTTTTAATTTTATTTTTAAAAATTGTTAAGCATTTATTTTATTAATATAATGTTAAACATATATTAATCTAAGAGTAATAATATATTACAAAGTGAATTCATGACTAATAAATAATGTTTAGAAATCCTATAAAAAAATGTTTAGAAATTAGGATACAAACCTAGAATAATATCAAAAATAGTAAATAAAAGATAATTAATTAAGTGTTCAAGATTGAAACTAAAAATAAATAAAAGATAAGTGTTTCTCCCGCATTTTGGCCGTGTCCCACATTTAAAAAAATAATAATAATACATGATTGGGACACTCATGCAAAAGTGTCCCATGTTGGACACTGGTATAACAATTTAAATTTAGGGTATGTTTATTTGGAGGAATGTTAGGGAAGATGGAAAATCGAAAAGAGAAAAGTGGGGAGAGTATTTTTAGTGGGTGTTTGTTTTTGTGACTCTCTCTCTCCGTGTTACCTCAACTTTCCTCTTTTTTTTTTTTTGTTCCTTTATTCTTTTTTTTTTTTTTTTTTTCTAATTCTTTGTTTCTTTTATTATTAATTTTTTCGCCTTTTCTTGTACTTCTCAGTAGTGTTTTTTTTTTTTTGGGTGCTATCTTCCTTTGACTTGTGCTATTTAAAAAATAATCAAAAAATTGAAGTGTCCATACACCACACACAAATTTTTTAAAATAAAAAAAATGTTACTTTTTGGTTTTATTTAATGGGGACATAATTGTAAATTTATACCAACTTCATTTTCTATCCTCTCATTTTTCTTCTCAACCAAGAGTATAAGTTTTCGATCTCTCAATTTTTTCATTTTCTCAACTAAACACAAATGGGAGAAAACTAATGGCCTGTTTTGTAGCGATGTTCAAGTATTGTTCAAAATTATGTGAAAATTATGATTTAAAAAGTGTTTTCAAAACACATGTTTATAGTGCTCATAATACAAAAAATGTGTTTGGTACCATGTTTCTAATAACATATTTTCAAATGCAAAAAAAATAAAATTTTGTGTTTGGTATATGTATGTGTATGTGTTTCTTTTTTTAAGTTGGTAAAGTTAATTATTACTTTTTCTGACAATAACAGTACTTTTAAGTTTTTTAATTTCTTTGATGAGAGCTCCACGGCCCACCCATTCCCACAGCCACACACATATCTCTTCTTCTTCCTCTTCTCCCTCTTTTTTCCCACATCTTCTTCCCATATGCTTCAAAGGCCTATTTTGCAAAAGTCATAAAATTACACCCAAATCATTCAACCAAAACTGAGTACCCACATCCAGGGCTGGCTCAAGCGTTTTGGAGGCCTAAGGCGAAATCTTCAAATGGGGCATTTATGTTATCACTTAAATAATATTTAACTAGCATTTTATATAATAATTTATTGCACACTCTCTCTCTCTCTCCAAACAAACAACCCAAGATACCAATGGCACCATATTTGAATTTCCGATCTAAACTTAGAGAAAGAGAAGCATAAAAAAGAGAGAAGATAATTTTTTTTTTTGGCAGAATCAAATGTCTGTCAAGATTGAAAAAAAAACCAAGCCCAGATACATTTTTTTTTTTAAAGAAGATAAGGTCAAACTTTGTTACTTGAGGCTGCTTATAGTTTTAGGATCAGTGGGTCAAAAAATCAAGGGAATGATAGCAGAATAAATCATGAACATAAATTATTAATTAATAAAAAAAAAACTACGTTCATCTGGAACATTATACACAAACATACCGAAAAATAATAAAGGATTAGATAAGTGTGGAAGAGAGAGAGAGAGAGAGAGAGAGAGAGAGAGAGAGAGAGAGAGAAGATAAAGATAAGTGTGAAAGAAAGAAAGAAAAAAGAGAGAGAGTGTGTGAAAGAAAGAGAGAGAAACAGTTTAATGTGCAGCCAATTCAGTGGGTCTCGTGTTTTTCAAAATATTTACAACAATGTGCCATTTAGCATTGTTACTCAAAAACTAAAAATTGATAAGAGGAGTTTTCTAAATTCAGTGTTCAAACACTCTAAAATAAGAAATATAATTCAAATACTCCTAAATGAAATCTCCTATCAAACGCATTATTATTATTTTTTTTTTGGTCCACAGTTTTCAATGTTTAAAATCTCTTACCGAACAGACCTTAATTCTTTTTTATCCTTTCACTTTTCTACTCTTTCAACCAAACAGACCTTAGTGTCCATTTTTCCTAGGACATAGTTTTATGTTCTATAACAATTCTCATGGCATTGTATTTTTCGTTATTTTATGTAACTACATTTCACATCCAAATTGTATGTTCGCTCCCGTCTCGTGCAATACAAGGCAAACTCTTGTTTTCTAATTAAGGTGTTTTATAAATGTTGGTTGGATCAATTTCTGTTAATCCCTATAAATAATATAGGGTAAATTACAAAATTAGTCCCTATCCTTTATACCATATCTCAATTTGATCATTAACCTTTTAATTGTGTCAATTTGATCCCTAACCTTTCAATATCGTGTTAATTTAGTCTCTGTCGTTAATCTTGGATGGAAATTGCTGATGTGACAAATGGCCCAAATAAAAAATTATTTTTTTCCACATCAATAGACAATGTACCGCTACGTCGTTAAAAAATAGACCAAGTTAAATCTGAAATACTGAAACACTTGGCCATCAAAATCCCTAAAAAAAAAAATCTTTAATCTCTAACTCATCTTTGTCTCTTTGCCCCCTTTGTCTTCTTAGTCACCAGACTCACCATCCAAAATCTCTAAGATTATTACTTTTATGGTCTCTTAATTTTGCATGCCCATATGCTAAGTCTAAAAAGTCACACTTCCATGTTCAAAACAGATGCTTTGTTGATTTGACCTTGTTGCACACACATTTGTCTCACGGCCTTGTCACTTTACAGATGCTAACAATAACCTCCTTGGTGTGCAGGGAAATGATGTGGGGACACAGTATAGATATGGTATATACTTATATACACCTAAGCAAGAAAATGAAGCGTGAGTCTTTGGAACGACAACAGAAACTGTTGAACATGAAGATTGTAACTGAGATGCTACTTGCCAAGAAACTCTACCGAGCAGAGGAATACCATCAGCAATACATTGAGAAAGGCTTGGGCTGTTTCAGCTTTAAACAGTCTGCTTTTAAAGGCCCCAATAACCAGATTCGATGCTACGGCTAAAGATAGTATTAAGAGGGAGCAGCAGTCAATGCATATTCTTGTTGCATCTTGAGGTTGTGGTTGTCTATAGGTTTGTGCTTTTGCCAAAATTGAGAGACCTCGTGCCACCAGAAGATAGAAGCGTCGCTGTCCTCACTGCTGTCTGCAACTTCAAATCTTGAGGATGAGGGAGAAGAGATAATGATGAGTTAGGGATTTAGGTTGTCACGTGTTTTGGATTTAATTTGATTTTTTTAAAATGACATGGTGGTACAGGTGTCTGTTGATGTGGCAAAAAAAATACATTTTATTTGGACTGTTTGTCACATCAGTAATTTCCATTCAAAAGATAACGGCATGGACTAAATTGATACGGCACTAAAAGATTAGGGATCAAATTGACACAATTAAAAGGTTAGATGTCAAATTTAGATATGGTGTAAGGGATAGGGACTAACTTTGTAATTTACCCAATAATATATTTTAGTACTTTTATGTCATAAATATGATCAAAGGAAAAATGCAAAATTTTGCATTTTGAAAGCAGAAGTTAGCCATAGATATATAAAACATTGATATGTTTGAGGATGATTTTGTGTTTGCATTTCTTGAAGATGAACCACGTTTGTATTAATAGAACATGCTACGTTAAGATGTGGTAGGGGTAATTTTGACTAAGGTTCAACAAATCTCAGTAACATCACGCAAGGAAACTGACGGCGCCCACGGGTCCATTAGTTCCACAGAAGCAGATGGATGATCCAGAGGGACAGCGTGAAAAGTGACGAGGAAAAGCAAGGTGAGTAAAAGGCCAACGAGCCCAACTTGGTCTTTCTTGGCCCCACGAATATTCATACAAGGAAACATCTTGTGCACCACGCACGAAAACCTTAAAATCTCGAAAACCCTAATAGTAGATTTTTCCCCATAAGGGAAAATCCCTAGTCCTAAGGGATCTTGATTCACTATTCACCACTATATAAGCACCAGACTTCCTCATTTCTCAAATATGCAGAAAATTCATAACTCTCTCACTATAGAGTTCTTAGAGATTTCTCATTCACTGACTTGACCTTCGAATGGTTCCTGGTCGGTACCACACTGGTGCCTTCTGTTTGGTTCATTTGTTCTTATTCCACAGGTACCCATTAGTGTGATTTGGAGCCTACAACTTACTGAGGATTTCAGCACATCATCAAGATGGATTACGTATGCCTTTCTTGAATATGTTAGGGTCTAGCTTTCTACCAAAAAGAAGATTATTGTAATTTTTAATTAAAACCAAAAATCTTTTATTAATTACATATTAATAGCACAAGATTCTAGTGATAGGTGAGCTTAGGAAATCAATTCAAGAGAAAGTATTTTAGCATATGTGCATTTTTTTGTAGATGAAATAGTTTTAGTAGATGAAACTGGAGTTAATGCTACGTAAGAAATTTGGCAAGACATTTTAGAATTTAAAAACTTTTAATTAAGACAGACTAAAATAGAGTATATTGCTTTTTTCTTTTTTTCTTTCTGCACTTATATTGTGGAAAGAAAGAAGGAAATAAAAGAAAGACAAACTAACTCACACGGAATGACAATTAAATTCTAAACCACAAGTTTTCTGTTGTTTTGGCCTTCTAAGTTCTAAACACAGAAAATATTAACCTAAATTTACTTGAGATTCGAGTATTAGGACGCTACAACTATACATATTTTAACGCATAAATCTTATAATGTTATTGTCAACTTTTATATACAAAAGTACGAAAATAATTAGAAATTTATTTATTACATTATTGTTGATTTATCACATCAGTTTGAAAGCTTTTAGTAGCACTTTCCTTGTTTTTCTACAGTTGCAAATAATGGAAAATGAAAACATTTAAAAATTTCATTGTCTTTCACTTTCTCAAGTTTTCTTAGCAACCAAATAGAACGCAACCAAATAAAACAACAACGCATTAAATAAAACCCAATTATTCAATGACTATGAAAATAATATAAATTTCAAATTAAAAAATAGATTTACGATTATTGAACAGACAATCTCTAACAAAGCATTTTCGACCAACGCAATAAGGAACAACAAAATAAAAGATAAAAATTGAAACTCTAAAAATGAATCTAAGACAAACTTTGATTAAGATAACTAATAAAATGCATGATAATTAAAAAAAAAATTACACGACTATATTGTGTTACTCTGTGGTGAAAACTACACGACTAAGAAGAAAATTACCATTTTCTGTGTCTTCTGCTTGAAAGACTTTGGAATGGGGCCTGGGTGTTCTGATATTTTGATTTTGACCCTTTTTGGATGGCTGGGGCTTGGGTGTTCTTAGCTGCATGAGGGTATTTTTGGTAAACTAGGTAAATGTAGTAATTATTTGTAAAGGTATAATTTTTTTTTTTTTTTTGTGAGAGAGAGTTTCAACTTATAGCGTCCGCTTATGATTATAACTTTTTATTATCAAACCAAGACACCAATCGTTTTTTGGTGTAGGCAGGGATTGAACCTCAAATCTCTTATTCAACCATTAGAGACTTTACCAGTTGAGTTAGCTGGAATCCACTAAAAGTATAATTATTGGTTATGATCAACTTGGAAATTTATGAAAATTTGATTTTTTTTTTTTTTTTTGGTAGTAAATTACAAAATTGGTCATTATCCTTTACGTCAAATCTCAATTTGGTCCCTAATATCTCAGTTGTGTCGGTTTAGTCCCTAATCTTTTGGTCTTGTATTAAAATGGTCCCGTTAAGTGATAGACGAAAAATACTGACATTTCTAACTTGTAAAAATAATATATTATTTTCATTTACATAGATGGCCATGTGTACTGCCACGTCAACACTAAAATGAAATTAAAAAAAAATCATCAATGCCCTCTATGCTCACAGTAACCCATCACCCAAACCTCCAAAATCCATGAGATTAAACGCCACAAGTCTCAGCCTGGCATATGCTTTCCTTGATTAACACCATGACCAAACTCAAAAAACCCATCAAAGATATTCCTTTGCCAAACGAAAACCAAAGCGCACACAATGATCCACAATAAAATGCGTTGAAAACAATGCTACCAATATCCTTTGGTAATGCAACAGGTGTGAATATATCTTTGATTTTCATTGTATGATCATGGCTACTGCCCAGTGCCCAGTATAATGGTGGGTTCAGTTTAGTTTTGAGGGAAACAGTGAGAATGGGAGAGTCAGAGACAATACAATTATACATCTAGAGGATCACCTTTATAGCTCTTCGTTGGCCTAACATTTTCTTTTCTTTTTTTTCTTTGTATAATCATTCCAATTTTTTAAGATCTGTGTTTTTACTTGTTTCCTTTTGGGTTTTAATCTTGTTTACATTGTTTGCTAATTTCAGCTTTTTAGTTTTACAGTATTGATTTTTTTTAAGAATCTATAACAGTATTGATCTCAAGTGGGTATTTGATTTTGGGGTGCATTTGTATTTGTTTTCTTGGCTTCATTTCTTCTTAAAATAATCTTACAAAAAACTTGTGTTTTACTCCATTTTGTATTCAATTGATTGGCCTAACTGGAGGAACTTGGAGAGTTTTGGTTTTGGAGTCTCAGAAAAGAGAGAAGGGAACATAGAGAGCATTAAAGTGAATTAGGAAATGTTGATATTTATAATTAATGCACGTGGTAGCTTATGTGGAAGTCATATAGCATAAAAAAAAAATTTAATTTGACAGTTATCCATGTCAATATTTTTTATCTATCACTTAAAGGCAGGACCATTTTGACACAATACCAAAAAGTTAGGGACCAAACTAACACAATTAAAAGGATAAGGACCAAACTTGAGATATAATGTAAAAGATAAGGAACAAATTTGTAATTTACCTTTTTTTTTAGAAACAAACTAATGGCTAAATACCAACAGTCCAGTGAAGAAATGTTAACTACCTAATATATTATGACACGTTTGGTATATTGAATGGAGATTACAATAGAAATGATAATTTATATTACTTGTAATAAAAAGTGTTGTAATGTAATAACTATTATGGTTCATATGTTTAGTTGTAAAATGTTGTAACGTAATAACTATAAGTCTTCTTTTGAGGGTGATTTTGAGATTGTGATTAACTCTTTACGGAGTAATGGTATGACAAACTCTTTTGCTGGTCACATTATAAAAGACGCTATGTCGTATGTAAGCTTATTACAAAGCTTTTCCTTCTCTCATGTTGGTAGGCAAGGTAATGTAATAGCGCATGGCTTAGCCTAGAGAACAAGGTTTTCTTTTCCTTTACAAGTCTGGATGTAGTCTATTCCACTAGATTTAATTTCTATTATGTTTATTGATTTACCAGTTATTTGAATAAAACGGCAGCAATCTTTGGCATCTAAAAAAAAAAAAAGTTGTAAAGTTAGAATAAAATTAATTGTTTTTTGAAAGAGAGATCTTTTTTTAATGATTTTTTTTTGTCTCTAGTGGATATCTAATTATTGAGGATGGAGACATGCATACATGTCTTTGCTAAAAACATTTTCATATCTAGTTGTAACGTCAATTTAAGTTGTTTACATATAGTATAAGGAAATTTTTTTTTTGATAATTTATTTGGTACAAAAAATCGGGTGGTAGGCATGGAGGAATTGAACCATGATTCTCTTTATAAAGAAAACCAAGCAATGCCATTGAGCTACACGGCTCTTGGCGTGCACAGATTATCCTTTGTTCTACTTAAACTTTTACATGACTTTATTATTTTAGCTATGGTTTATTTTCTTTCAATCTTTTATTTTAGCCACAAAAAAAAAAATTATAAAACACAAAAAAAAAATCCTTTAAAGTAATTAATTCTCAGTATTAGTAGTTGAACTAGCCTAATCACATTGTAACAATTAGGTCCTTTTAATTTAATTCTTGTTGAAGCTAGTACTACTTGAATGCAACAACCTATGGAATTCATGACTTCTCTTCACATATAATTTAGGCGTGAATGCACTTTTAGTCCCTACATTTTGCATCTTTTTCATTTTGGTCCCTACATTTTCATTTCACTACTTTTAGTCCCTAAATCAATTAATGCGTTCCATTTTGGTCTCTACCGTTACTCACTTAACAGAAATTGGCTAATGGCAAACGGAATACACAGTCAGCACTCATAATGCTTACATGAATATTAAATAATAATTAAAAATTTAATTTTTCATTTAAATAATGCCACATCAACATTTTAATATTTAAAAAAGCCACATCATTAAAAAATTAATTTATTAATTTTAACTAAATAAAAAAAATTAAAAACAAATTATTTAAAAAGAAATTAAATTAGAACTCTAATCTAAACATGAACAAAACATCCAGATCTTCTCATCAAAAAAAAATCCAGATCTTTCTCTCTCGGTTTCTCAAAAAAAACCCAGATAAATATGAATTTTGAAAAGAAAAATTTTAATATCAAGATCGCAATTTCTTTACATTTCTACGAACCAAACACATCAACAATGTTTACAGAGAAAACTGTAACAGTCTGTAAGCAACCAAAGTACCATACACATCTCTAGAAGCAATTTGTTGGTTCATGTCACACCCTTGCATTGCTGGTTCCAACACTGCCCTCTATACAGAAAAAATCACATTTTCAAGCCAAATCTCTAGCCATAAACCACATTTTTGAGTCGTAAACCAAAAATTTTATTGCACAAACACACTATACAACAAAAACAGATGGCTTAAGCTTCAGAGTCAAAACAAAACAAAAACAAAAAACCCTCATAAAATCTAGGTCATTGAAGGCCAAACTTCACTAAAATTCACCAATACAAAAACCCATTAATTTAAAGACCCCATTATCAAAGGCAAGACACACAGATTCTAAAACAAGATCCTAATTTTTTCTTTTTTTTTTCTTTTTTTTTTATAGTTATGAAAAGGGTAACCATTATCACTAGCCACACAAACAAGGACATAATTTTTTTGAAATTACGAAGAAATGATTTTTGTTACTTGTTATTGAAAATTAAGAGAAACCCATAAGAGGAAAAGTGAAAATAAATAACGAGTAAGAGCCAAAGAGACCTGAATAGGGAAGAGCTTGGTGATACCCCTCTTAGACAAAGCAGAGATAATCTCTTGAGAGATTCCAAGCTTAGCGACCTCCAAATCTTCTTCAGCTTTTGGCGACGAAGAAGATGAGGCTTCGGATTCGTAATCAGCTATGGTAGCAAACTCGGCGAGAGAAAACGAGGAATGAACAGTGAAAGTATTTGGTTTTTTTGAGAAACTGAGAGAGAAAGATCTGGATTTTTTTTTGACGAGAAGATCTGGATGTTTTGTTCATGTTTGAATCATAGTTTTAATTTAATTTCCTTTTTAAATAATTTTTTTAAATTTTGTTATTTAGTTAAAATTAATAAATTAATATTTTTTAATGTTGTGGGTTTTTAAATATTAAAATGCAAAATTGAAAGTTTTTATTATTATTTTAATAGCCATGTAAACATTGTGTGTGCTGACTATGTATTCTGTTTGCCACATAGGTAACTTCTGTTTGCCACATAGGTAACTTCTGTTAAGTGAGTAATAGTAGGGACCAAAATAGAACGTATTAATTGATTTAAGGACTAAAAGTGGTGAAATGAAAATGTAGGGACCAAAATGGAAAAGATGCAAAATGTAGGGACTAAAAGTGCATTTACGCCTATAATTTAACTTGAGTATTATCCTTACTATTCACTTGCTAGAATTTGTTTGTTGATCTCTTTGCATGCATTTGTGTAGTGGTCGTCTAGTAACTAGTTCTGAAGAACAGTCTAATTCCAAATCAGAATCTGGTTCTAAATCCCACTCTAGTCCCCAATCCTGCCTGAACATGGATCCTCCTCCCCAAGACGAATTAAGACAAGCCATTGTAGAGCTTACTACTCATCTAGGCCACTTAAAGGCTAGGTATGACGAGGATAATGTACATGATGGAAGAAATAATAATAGACATGGCCCTCATCTTAGGCAAGACCATATAGACAATGAAGACAACTCAACAAAGCATATCAAAGTAGAGGCCCCTACCTTCGATGGTGTTAGGAACCCCTAGGTCTACAATGATTGGTTGAGAGAGATGGAGCATTTTTTTTGTAGTGGTGTGAATTTTCTTAGGGCAGAAAAGTTAGGTTTGCCAAAATGAAACTTGTAGAAAGAGCAAAACTCCATTGGGATAGTGTTGTCAATCACCTCCGAAAGACCCGCCAACCACCCATAAATCTTTGGAAAGAAATGAAGGCAAAGCTCAATGAAAAGTACTTACCAGTATCTCATCAAGGCAACTTGTTGGATCAATGGAATGATTTGAGACAAGATAATAGGTTTGCTATTGAGTAGGTAGAACAATTTGAAGAGTACAAGATACGTAGCAATGCAACTAAAGATGAGACAATTACCTTGAGTAGGTTTAGGAAAGGTCTCAATTATGATCTTCAAAGACAATTGGTGGCCCGATAGATCTCAACTCTTGATGATGCTTATACCTTAGTGCATGATTTAGAGCTGATATCTAGGCCCCAAGGTGGAAGGAGATTTGACAATCGCATGTTGCCTCATAACAATTTTGAAGGTCCCCAAGGTAGGTACCTCCAAGGTGCCTAGAATAGGCCTTATCCCAACAAAAGACCCTTACACATAGAAGAGAATCCTCAGGGTAGATACCAACAAGGTCCTCAAAATAGACCCAATCCCAAAAACAGGCCCTTGCGCTCGAAAGACAAAGGGAAGAGTGTGGTTAGAGAGACATTTAGGCCCAATTCTAGAATCCAGTGTTTTAAGTGTCAAGGCTTTGGTCATATGGCTGCCTAATGTCCTAATAAGACTTTATTGATTAAAGAATTGGATGGAAGGAAGAGGTAGAAGAAGTAGTCTATGAGCCCAACATTGAAGACATTGTAGAAATAGGAGAGGATGATTCCACCCAATTAGCTTGCATTAAAGCCCTACCATCTTTTGATAATCTCAGTGAGTATGGTCTTGATGCTCCCGTAATGAGTGTTATTAGGTGTACTCTAGCACAGTCCAAAGAAAGTGACGATTGGAAAAGAAATACTATCCTCTCATTGACAGTGGAAGTTGCATTAATGCAGTTTTTTCTAAACTTGTCTCTCTCTTAGGTTTGAAGTTAGTTGCCCATCCTAAACCCTATAAGGTTTCCTGGGTAGATGATTCATCTATCACCATCAAGGAAAGGTGTCTTGTTCCTATTCATATCCTCTCATATAAGGCTCAGATTTCATGTGATGTGATTCCAATGGATGTAGGACACATAATTTTGGGACAACCATGGCTCTATGATTTAGATGTCACTCTTTATGGTCACTCAAACTCTTGTTCCTTCATGCACAATGGACAAAGGATTAAGCTTAACCCAGTCAAAACTAAGTTTGCTAGTGCAAGTAAGGCTAAAGAAGATCCCAAAAAAGCAAAGTATGAACCTCATCAGTCTAAAAGGACTTGAAAGAGCTGTCAATCAAGTCTCCATCATCTTTGCTTTGGTTGTTAAGGAAGATGCACTAGATAGCTTTGAGGAACCAAGAAAATAAGTACGGTCAATGCTTTAAGAGTTCCAAGATGTTTTCCTTAAGGAGCTCCGAAATCAGTTGCCTCCTATGCGTGATATTCAACACTCCATAGATCTTGTCCTAGGAGCATCACTTCCAAATTTGCCCCACTATAAAATGAACCCTCCTCAACATGATGAAATGGCTAGACAAGTGGGTGAGCTCTTGCACAAAGGATTTGTGCGTGAAAGCTTAAGCCCATGTGCAGTCCTTGCACTTTTGACACCAAAGAAAGATGGATCCTAGAGAATGCGCATGGATAGTCGTGCAATCAATTAGATTACTGTGAAGTATTGTTTTCCTATCCCTAGGTTAGATGATATGTTTGATATGATGTTTGATATGATGTTTGAAAAGTGGATACCACCAGATTAGGATCCACCCAGGCAATGAATGAAAGACTGCTTTTAAGACAAATGATGGTCTATATGAGTGGCTTGTGATGCCATTTGGTTTATCAAATGCTTCTAGTACTTTTATGAGAATGATGACAGAAGTACTAAGGCCTTTCATGGGAAAATTTGTGGTAGTGTACTTTGATAACATCCTCATTTATAGTAAATCAAAAGTGCTACATTTGGACCATCTTGAACAAGTTTGTTCCACTTTGAGGAAAGAAAACTTGTATGCTAACCTAAAGAAATGCTCTTTTTTCACTGATAGTGTCAATTTCATAGATTTTGCGATCTCATCTAAAGGAGTTTCTGCTGACCCACAAAAGGTCAATGCCATAATGGATTGGCCCGAACCCAAGAACATTCATGAGGTTCGTAGTTTTCAAGGGCTTGCAACATTCTATCGCCGCTTCATACATGGATTTAGTATAATCATGGCACCAATCACTGATTGTATGAAGCAAGGTGAATTCTAATGGTCAAATGTTGCTAGTAGGGGTGTACACGGTTCGGTTCGGTTTGGTCGGTTTTGGAGAGGTTTTTTGCACCACACCTATAGGGTTCAATTTCACCCTATGCTTAACCGCACCTCACTTTTGGAAGATAAAATTTGGTCTACACAAGGTGTGGTTAATCTTAACGGCTTGGTGCGATTCGTTCAGTTATATGGCCTGGATTTTTAAAAATTACTATTCTAAGCTTTGGGCTTTTAGGCCTTTAAAAACTAGAATTTTGAGCTCATTTTGACTTCTTTTTAACAGACTTCTTTTCAACAAAACCTTTCTTTATCAAGTTTCAACCACAAGAAGACAACTCCATCTGTCACTAGACTCATAACATTCCAAATCAAATACACATTTATAGAGTATCAAGTCTCAATTATAATATAACTTAAATTCAACCTGTCAAATTAAACATTTGTTTATTAAACACATTAATAAATTTTAATAAATCTAAACCTGTCACAACATTCTAAATGAAACACACAATTATAAAGTATCAAGTCTCAACCATAACAAGAGAATTATAGCATGGCAGCAACATTAACATTAATATTTCTATCATAGTAATCACATCAAATATAAGCAGTAGCACAGCCCCATGAAGAAGTAATAGTGCAACACTACAAAATAGTCAAATAGTGCTTGAGAAGCACTATACAAATATGCATAATAGAAGTTGGACCAGAATATACAACTGGTACACTACACAACTAAATATTTTTCACAAAAAATGGAGGTAGTCTAGTCTACTATGACTAATAGTCTAATAATTTTCAAGTGTGTTCAGTGCTTGTGTTGTCATGTGTGCATCTAGTAAACAAAAATAAAGGAGAAAGCAGCAAAGAAGCATCAAGCCAACAACCAGCAACAGCCCAAGCACTCAAACACTCCTAAATTGGTCATCTCCATGATTAAGTCAGCAATTCAACCACAAAGAATTTCTGCAATCAGCTAGCCAACAGCTCCAACTCCAAGTTATCATATACAAAAAACTCCATCCCTACAATGTCAATCCCCAAAAAATAACGATAAGTAGAAAGTAGAAAGTAATACATGACAATTAATACCATTACAAACAGCAGCCAACAAACATAAGCAAATTACATAAAATTTTTAAGTTACCTTAGGTAGCTAAGTCCAAAAAACAACCCCACCTTCCAAATCAGTCTAGAACATAATCTGTACCCACAGTGAGTTTTGGTGCAAGCTCTAAAAGGAAAAAAAAACAAATTGTATATAAGTAATAAAATACAAATAAACAAATAACAAAAAACAAATACAAGAGAATATAAATAAAAAAAGCAGGTTAAAATTAGAAAAGAACATAAACACATTACCCGATTCAAGTTCATAGTTTTCCACTTCATCCATTGCCTCTCGTAGGTTAATTGGTTCAGTTGAATCCTTGGACCTCAACTAATTTTGTGTACAAATCAAAGCTTCAACAATATTGGGAGATAATGAGCTACGGAAAGGATCCAAGACATGACCCTTTGTGCTAAATGCAGATTATGATGCAACAATAGAGACGGGAATTGCCAAAACATCATGGGCAACTTGAGAAAGGATCCTATATCTTGAAGAATTCACCCTCCACCAATCAAGAATATCAAAGCCTTCCGTCTCCAGATCTACACTAGCTTCTAACAAGTATTGGTCTAATTCAAATTTGCATTCTACACTACCTTCATCTACTAAGTGCTATTTGTATATGTTATTGTATCTCTTCATCCTCTCTTTTGCACTACCAAAGCCACTTAGCATGGAGGACATGGCAGCAGTGGCGGCTCCAGGATTGTTTCTCAGGGTGTTCCTCGGTGGGCTTGCTCTGTTACAATTTTTTTTCTTCAGATTCTCTATTACAATTTTTTTTTTTTTAGATTTTAGTTCAAATTTTTTTTTAGCTTTTTCTTTTTGCTTTAAAGCAATGTTATGAATACCGTTTTGGACCTTGTTTCGGTTTGTTTAGTGGAGCGGAATATTTTAGTACCGATCTATTTCGATGTACCATTTCAGGGTGTTTTGGGGTTTCTAAAAAAAAATAAAAAATAAAAAATATTTATATTTTTTTATACAACATAAAGTTATTGATCCAAAAAAGTAAAACTCAAATAAACAAATCATTAGTTTTTCTTTTTTGACACTCAAATCATTTAGTTATTACATAACAATTATTATTTTAGAATATTAAAACATAAATATGTAATTGAATAATGAAAAACAATAACAAAAAATAGTACAATAAGAGTGTATATATGTATATCACATTGGGAAGAGGCAAGACTCAATAAATAAATTTGAAATCAAAATCTTTTGTTAGCTTTTTGAGTTTTGTCATTTCCAAAGCTTTGTCATGTGGGTGGGGTCAGCAATCTAGAAGTCTAAAAAACAAACTAAAGAAAAAATTTGACAAAGCAAAAACTAGAGTAAAAAAAGAAAGAAAAGGTAGACTAGCAGAACGTCTGAGACGAAGCAAAGAAGAAGAAAAAGAAGAAGAAGGGACAACCTTTGCGATAGTTGGATTTGTTTTTTAGGTGTTCGACGCAAGTAATGATGCATCTTATCTTGGCTGCCGTCAGTTAAGAGTTTTTTTTTTTTCAAAAAATTGGTACCAGCCAAAATGTAACAAATAATCTACCAAATTTAATTTTATTGCCATAACATTTTTTGACGTTCTAATTTTTTTGTCTGCGTTCTTCCTAATTTTTTTTATAGGTAGATAAATAAATTTTTTTATTATATATATATATATTATAAAAAAAAAGAATTCAGGTCAGGGTGGTCCTGGGACCACCCTGACCTATATGTGGCGCCGCCACTGCATGGCAGGAACATCACTACTACCAAACTCACTAATCCCACTAGCACTAGCTCCACATGGGGTCCCCATTGCTCCACAATAGTGCTTGTACAATCTATTTAAAGTTTCTCTAGCTCTCAATCCTAACTCATCAGCCTTCTCGTTGTCATACCATTGCTTAAACTAAAACTTCACATATTTCAATTTATATCTAGGATCAACCACAACAGCCACAAATAACATCAGATTTATCCTATCAACACTTCCCCAATACTTATCATACTTCAATTTCATTCTTTGTGACATACCCTTTAACAAAGGATCACCCCTACCATTACACAATTGATTTAACTGGTCTTGAAGCCTAACAAGCTCATGAAAGTACACATTAGTAGTCATAAACAAGGAACCAGAAAATCTTAAGGTTGCCTCATAGAACATACCAAGAAACTTTGTAAAAAGTCTAATATTTTCCTAATCTAAAAACCGAGGGGGACCACTAGATGGATCCTCAAAATAACGAAGGAAATGTCCATCATCTTCCTCCATCCTTTCAAATGCAGCCACAAACTTTTGTGCACTTTCTAACATCAAGTAAGTTGAATTCCTCCTAGTAAACTCATCATGACACAACAAACTTTTGCTTTGAATTTTTTCTTTTTCAGCACATGCCTTAAACTTCTCAAATCTATTAGGAGAGGATTTCACATACCTCACTACATTACAAACCTTAACAATTGACTCATTAAGGTCCTTTAGCCCATCTTGCACAATTAAATTCAAAATATAGGCATAACAGCGCATATGAAGGAATCCACAACCCAAGTAGCTACCCACCCTGTCCTTTGTTTTCCTCCTAAGATATTCTATGGCCACATCATTTGAACTTACATTATCAATAGTAATTGTAAAAATATGATCAACCCCCTATTAAAGCAAACAAGACTCAACCACCCTACCAATGGTCTCACCCTTATAATCAGGTACTAGGCAGAAATTCAAAATCTTTTTATGATAAACCCAATCAACATCAATATAATGTGCAGTCAGACAAAGGTAGTTAAGGTTTTGAATTGAAGTCCAAGTACCAGTTGTCAAACACACTCTTTGACCAGCCATTAAAACCTTTCTCAAACTCTCTTTCTCCCTAATGTAAAGTCTAAGACAATCCCTTGCAACAGTAACCCAAGAGGGAACTTCAAACCTAGGCTCTACCTCTGCCATAAAATCAATAAACCCACCATGCTCAACAAACCTAAAAGGTAGCTCATCAACAATTATCATCCTAGCCAAGGCCATCCGTAGTCTTTCCACACTAAACTTCCTCAACACCAGCTCATTACCACTCTCTCCTTTTTTTTTTTTTTTTTTTAACTCAAAGTGGTTTGACCTTTATCACACCTATAGGAGTACTTCTTACAACCAAATTTTATATGGGACCACATGGCGGAGGTTCCATTTCTTTTTGGGTGACAATTATAACTCTTTTGACAATAGTTGCACTGTGACTTAGGGTAAAGGGGGTCACATCCCTCTATTTTAGAGAAATGGTCCCATATCTTAAAAGGCTATTTACCACCATTAATAGTAGCTTGTTGAGTTTCTGTTTGTGTTTGAGGGGGTGCAGTACTTGATGGTGGAATGGGAGATTGTATTTTTGGTTGATTAGCCTCAACACATGAACTAGGAGTAGGCTCAGTACGGGGGGTGGAAGAAGAAGCACAAGCAACCATAATCTAATTACATCAATATAAATAACAATCATAGATATATAATAATTAAGGAATCAACAACAAATAAATTATGCAAGCAACCTTTAACTTAAACATGCAGTCATACACTAATCTCAATAAAATATTAGTAAACAAAAACTATACAAGCAGCTTTCTCAGTGCTAAAATCACAACAACAAGATAATCAATTAAAATCACAACATATTAGCATGATATAATAAACTAAAATTACAACAGTATAGTCAATCAATAGGATGATTAACAAATAAATTTACAATCTTTGAACCCTAGAAACAAAATCAAACAACAAACAACATGAGTGAACCATAAAAGAAATATTATATACATATATATATATATATATATATATATATTAAAAAAAAAACTAAAATCACAATAGTATGATTAATCAAAAAATAAATTTACAGTCTTTGAACCCTAGAAACAAAACCAAACAGCAAACAACATGAGTGAACCTTAAAAAAAAACAACACTAAAACTAAAGGCAAAATCAAACACAAATATGAAAGTTCGACACAACATGGCGAATTGAAAACAAAATAAAAAATAATCCTTAAAACAAAATCAAACAAAAACTAAAAAAATAATAAAAAATAGTGAGCTTAAAATAAATATAGATAGTATGAGAAAATACCCAGGAACTATTTAAGCCTTTGAGATTTATTCATTTACTAGGCTAAAGCTGAATCTTTTAAATTACCTCTGAAATTACAAGAAAATAACGAAAAAAAAAAAGAATCAACAAGAAACATGTAGTGACCATAAAATAAAACTAAAACAAAGTAAGGGTTAGGGTTACCAAAGACAGAACTACATAATGGCAGAGCCACGGTGGAGAACGGAGATGAAAAGGAGATTGACTGACTTAGGTATTAGGAATTTCGTGAGACATTGAAAGGAAATTCTTTCTTTGTGACAGAGTGAGACTGAGGATCAAAGATGAGTCTTGAGAGTGAGACTGAGAGCTTGTGTTCTTAAATAGTGGAAGGTTAGGTCGGAGCCTCACATTGAGAATTTGAGAGGGAAAAACTACTGTTTGTTCGGTGGTTTTAAGGTATGGAAAAAAAATTATGTGGCTGAGTGCAAAAGAGAAGAGAAAAATGGTTGGTGGGAGCCTGAAAATCTGAGATTGAGAGGGAAACACTACTAATTGTTCAACGGGATTAGGGTTTGGAAGAAACATTATGTGGCTGAGAGCAAAAAAGAAGAGAAAAATGGTTAGGTGAGAGCCTGAGATTCTGATATTGAGTGGGAAAAATTAATTTTTGTTCAGCGGGATTACGGCTTAAAAGAGAAATGAAGGTAGCTGATGACTGAGTTCTGACTTCTGAGTCAAAGAGGCGAGAGTGTGAGACTTGAGAGGAGCAGAAGTCTAGAGAGTGAAAAGGAGAAATGAGAGTAAAGAAGAGACATGACTAATGAGAGTAGCTGAGTTGGAAACAACTCAAGAGAAAAGACATATGTGGCTGAGATCAAAAGAGAAAAAAAATATCTTGCACAGTGACTGACTCAAACAGTGACAAACATCGTTTTTTATTTTTATTTTTTTATATATTTTTTTCAAAAAATGCAAGTGGCAAGAAAATGACTAACCCATGCGGCATTTTTTTTTAAAAAAAACGAAGTGGCATGACTATAATCCACTAACCCATACGGCCATATAACATTTTTTTTAAAATATTTTTTTTAAAAAAAATGCAAGTGGGAGACACTAGTCTTACTTGGACAAGACCACTCAGAGTCTCATACTACCTAACACACGTTAACTTCCTTTTTAATTCAAAATTTATTTTTTGATAAGGACGTTAGGCCTGTACATTCATGGATAAGAATTCAAAAATTTTTTTTTTTATAAGAACGACCCTGTTCATGGATGAACATTAGGCCTCTTCTTCTTCTTATACATATTAACATATATAGAAACCATGCTCGAGTCGGTTCGGTCTTTGGCAATGTGCACATCTCAGTGCCGATGGCCGCACCAGTCCGACGTCGGCACTGAAGATATACTGCCGACCACCGTGCTGGAAACCTTTGGCGGAGCCTTGAGCGGGGCAGGGCGATGCGGTCAAACCAGTTTTGTCAGTGCCGGTATATCCTTGAATAGGCCTAACTACTAGTAAAACATTTCAAGAAATCAAGAAGAAGATGACAAAAGCATCGGTGATGTGCCTACCAGACTTTGATAAGGTCTTTGAAGTGGAATGTGATGTGTCTGGTGTAGGTATAGGAGGAGCTCTTAGCCAAGATCGTCACCCTATAGCTTACTTTAGTGAGAAATTAAATGAGGCTAAGAAGAAGTATTCAACATATGATAAAGAACTCTATGCTGTGGTACAAGCTTTAAGATATTGGAGCCATTATTCGACACCCCATGAGTTTGTCATTTATTCTGATCATGATGCTTTCCGCCACATCAATTTCCAAAAGAAATTGAATGCTCGACATGTCCCTTGGGTTGAGTATTTGCAAAGATTCTCTTTTGTTTTGAGACCTAAATTTGGTGTTAAGAATAAGGTAGCTGACGCTTTGAGTCATCGATTCACCTTACTTTCTGTGATGAGCGCAAAAGTCATAGGATTTGAGAAGTTGCAAGAGGAGTATGAATCTTGCCCAAATTTTGGAGAAGTGTACACTACGCTTTGGAATGAGCATCTTCAGGTTGTTGATGATGTTATCCTCCGAGATGGCTACTTGTTTAAAGCTAATGAGCTTTGTATCCCCCGCACATCAGTTAGAGACTTTTTGGTTTGGGAAGTGCACACGGGAGGGATTTCAGGACATTTTAGACGTGATAAGACAATTGAAGAGGTAGGGAGGTAGTTCTATTGGCCAAGTCTTAAGAGAGATGTTGCCAAGATAATTGGTCAATGTCATCAATGTCAACTGGCTAAGCATTGCAAGAAAATACTGTCCTTTACACTCCTCTACCAGTTCCACACCATCCTTGGGAGAATATTGGCACATGATAGGAACAAATTTGAAATTCTCCATAGCATACCATCCTCAAACTGATGGTCAAATTGAGATTGTAAATAAGAATCTAGGAAATCTTTTGAGGTGTCTCATAGTTGAGAATGGTAGGACTTGGGAATCTATACTCCTTGTAGCCCAATTTGCATACAATAACTCAGTCAATAGGTCCATAGTTATGAGTCCATTTGAAGTTGTTCATGGTTATACACCTAGGAGACCTTTAGACCTTCTCCCAATGTCCTCACATGATAGGGTTTATGTGTCTACAGTAGAGTTTGCTAGTCACATGCATGTGCTACATAAAGAGATCAACAAACGAATTCATGCTAGTAATCTTAAAACTCAGGTTGATTTACATCGACGTCATTTAGACTTTGATGTAGGAGATTATGTTATGATTCAGGAGATTATGTTATGATTCGTATCAAGCCTGAACGGTATCCTTCGAGTATCGTTAAGAAACTACAGGCCTGCAGTGTTGGCCCATTAAAGGTATTAACGAAACTTGGATCTAATGCTTATGTGATTGATATACCTTCAGATTATGGTATTAGTTCTACTTTTAATATTGCTGATTTAATTGCTTTTAAAGGTCTAGCAGTTATTCCCTATAACCCTTTTAATAATCCACCCTCTTCTTCTTTGGCTAACCGTGTCCCAAGCCCTACACCATCTTGTTTCCAAAAGGCACATTCAGATATTATTGATGTTATTTTGGATGAGTAGTCTCTTTTCACTAGGGATGGAACAGTTCAGAGCTTCTTGGTTCGTTAGCGAGGATGACCTAATTCTGATTGTACATGGATCACCAGGGAGGAGTTGCAGCAGCTTGATCCCGCTCTTTTGGAGGCTTACTTGGATACACTTGCTACCACCTCATCTCTACCTCTTATCACCCGCACATATAAGCGTCGATGGAGGAGCCATGCTGACCCACACTTGATCCTTATGAGCTTTACTCGACGGGGTCGAGTTTCTCCCACCCTAGGGGAGTTGGTGTGGACACCACATGATAGCACATCTGTGGAGATTATCTTTATCATTTATGTTATCTTTATTTGGGTTTATCTTTAGTATTGGTATTTGAGATTGTTAGGATTATCATATTAGAGCATCCACATCAGTGGGTGGAAACTCTTCTAAAATACAAAAATTCTCTCATTTTACACATTTTGGGTAAAAAAAACACCCACATCAGTGGGTGTAAAGCTGTGCAAAATTGTGGAAATTCATCCACGAGCTACAGTAGCCGTGTATATTTACACAGCTACTATAGCTTGTCCATTTATTATTTTATCAATTTTTCGTTTGCTTCTTTTTTTCTCTTCTCCATGCTTAACAAACTCAGTAACGGCTCTTCTCACCTTTTTCTTTTTCCTCAGATGCACACAAACACACCCACACACAAACACATCCACATAAACAAATCAATACAGAAAATCAACACAGAGATATACTTGCTCAGAAAAAGAAAAAAAAAACACAGAGATACACTTGCTCTAAAAGAGAAAAAAAAAACACAGAGATACACAAACACAGATTGGTGCTTGATCGAAACAATCGGTGCTTGTGAAACGATCAGTGCTTGACTGGATCAGAGCTCGTGGGTCTTGCTTGATCGGAGCTAGGAAGATCTAACCGAGATGGGTCTTACTTGATCGGAGCCTGATCGAAGCTAGGGAGATCTCAGATCTGATCGGTGCTTGTGGATTGGAGCTAGGGAGATCGGTGCTCGTCGGTTAGAGGTGGGAGGCGAAGGCTCGTCGGTTAGGGGTGGGAGGCGAATGGTCGGTGGTGGAGGAGAGAGGGAGGGGCGAAGGAAAGAGGGAGGTCGAATTGGTGGAGGGCTGAGGCGGTGAGCTGGATCGGCGGTGACGGCGGGCTGGGTGACGGCGCTGTGAGGGAGAGAGTGAGGGAAGGAGAGGAATGGGTGAGGATTTTTTTGGATACAGAACGGGTGAGACTTGAGAGAGCTTTTTTTTTTTTAAAGAGCTGAAAAATTAAATATGTAGACTTGTAGAGGAACCGGTGAGAGAGTGAGTAATAATAAATAATAATAATAATAATAATAATAATAATAATAAAAAATAATATTATTTAATTAGAATAGATGTGTAAAATAGATAAATTGATGTGGGTGTTTTGGAAATGTAATAGTGTAAAATAGAAAAAGTAGGTTTTAGTGTAAAATAGATGAAAATTTTTAAACGGACTAATGTGGTTGTTCTTAGTATTTGAGATTGTTTAGAATTTGTTTAGGAGAATTTATCTTTATTACTGTGATTCCTGAAAGTTGTATATAAAACTCCAGATAGTTCCTTTTGCATTTTACAGACTATTATTATTATTATTATTGAGATTATTTACAAAAATTGCATTGTGTTTGTTTGGTGATAAATCCAAACAGCTTAGGTGGGAAGCTTAAGGTCTATGGTGGGGACTAATCTAGGTGGGAAGCTTAGGTTGTCCTACATCACTAAATCAGTCATTAACTTCACCTTTATTGGCTAAAGATGAGTTCGTTCAATAATCATTTTGGTACTCTGGCCGACATTTTATGTGGTAGTGTCTCTTCTATTTCTTTCTGCAGGATGGGGCATGATTCAGCTGAATCAAAACAGAGCACTATTATTTGATATGGCAGGTTTGTGAGTTCCTGCACAGCTATGCGAAATTAAGTTGTTAAAAATGAGTGGATCTTAGTATGGTGATTTTATTTTTGGCATTTTCAGCAATCCAGGTTCATGATAATGTCCGACTCCATCATTTCTCTTATTTTGCATATTGAATCACTTACTAATCTGAAATTTAATTGAAATTGAATCATTTGATATGATTTTACGTCACTTGTTAATGCGACACCTTAATAAAATGAAATCATTCCATTTGTTCTTTGCCATTTCGATTCTGTCTGTTTTGGCCAATAAATTCATGCTCAAATGTTGCCCCTCGTTCCTTAATAGTAAGATAGAGGGTAAGGTCATCGGTTCAAGACTCATAAACCATGCATACAACTTATCAATAAAAAAAATGAAAATCTATTTTGTTTCTGTAGGGTATTGCTTAAGTATAGTCAGATCATATATAACTTTTGCTCAACATCTTCATTAAGGACATTATTAACATTGAGTAGCCCTTTTTCAGGGTGAGGTTGGGGTGGTTGGTTTGTTGAAAACTTCTTTTTTTTTTTTTTTTTGAAAACTTCATTAATAAGCTAACAATTGTGCCTTCCACAAATGTGGATAGAGAATAGATTGCACAGTGAAATTTTAGATCTATTTTTATTTTTTTCACATTTGACATTTCTTAGATAAAGTACATATACATATTTTTTAATTGTAAAACAACAGGTTGTAATTTCCAACCTAAATAAGGATTTTTTTTTCAATAAATTGGGGTGGAAATACAAATCTAGAACAATTTCACCTTCTCTTTCAATCCCTTCAGCATAATAAGATTTAGTTTGTTTTTTATTTTATGATTTGAAGGAGGAATATGAAATCAACTAATTTTAGTGTATAAATGTTTCAAATTTCAATGAGCAATTCTTACATAGTCTCAGAGCACTGCTCCAAGATTATCTAAGTTTTTTCTGACTTCAATACCTCTTGCTTTGATTTTTACTTGATGGTACAATTCACCCCCACCCCCCACTATTGAATGTTGATATGTGATGTCTGGTCTATATGTAGATGGTACAAAATTTGGAAGAATTAAAACATTTCTATACTTTTTTTAGGTTTTTTTTTTTTCATTACAATTTCAATGTGATTGTATAATGTAGGTAGATCTATGATCTAGAATTACCCCCAAAAAAAAAAAAATCTACGATCTGGGCCATTGACAACCTGGCACCACTGAATGGAAGCTCCTAGAAAGGAATATTATGAAATAGTAAAATATATTGGATTGAAGTACTTCAATATGGCACATATTTAAGAAAATTAGGAAAAGTATTATTATTATTTTTAAAATGAAAGCATTGTACGTGTGGACCTCCACTATGTGGGTATTAATGTAGATTTTATAGTTAATCTAAGCTGTTACGACAACGACATTTGAGGCGTGTTTTAAATTGTGTCACAAAAAGCTCTGATAAGTGACACCCATTTAGTGAGTGTCACAATCAATCATTGATGTTGATTTGCTAAAGGGGATGCATGTGAGCCCTATAGAACAGAATCAGATTCCCACAAACCATTATTAATTTGATGCATTTGGGCCCAATGTTTCTTTAACTTTTTTGGGTCAAATTCTATTCAAGGTCTTTCAAGAAAAAATTTTCACAAATTTTGGTCCGTGATTTTGAAGAAAGGTTTTGTTTTTGGTTAAGTAAAACCTACATATTGTAATCCTTAAGCTATTGAGTTGAATTTCAAATAACACCTCCTCTATTGGTAGAGGAAACGTAAAAAAGATAATGTCATCTTCATTAAAATGTGCAACTTATTAATGAAAAAAATAGTAAAGAGAGAACATTTGAAATTCTTGCAAAAGATAGAATAAGAAAAACCAAAATTGATTAGAAAGTGAAAGTGTAAAACTAGCTTGAAATGTAGGTATAAAGCCATACAAGGACTTCCAGCTTTTCTTGTTCATTCCTTAATTACATGTACACATTTTTTTAAAGAAAAGTCAAAAAGAAAGAAGAATAAAAAACAGGAAGAAGAAAAGAAGGGACAATATAAGCTTGTGAAGGTTTTCTTTTTTAGATTCCACAAAATCTAATGGCCACAAATTAAGGAAACATTAACATCATCCAAGGTCATGATCCAATTGGTTAAAGTTTTGGTATGATATAGATTCTGAATTCGAACACTTAGAGAACAACAATTATGTCAAATTGGTCGATTTAAAGATTATTGCTATCCATGGCATGAAGCAAACGAATTTCAAAGAAAAAGGCAAATTGAAGTCATGATTGACACCTAGAACATTTTTCACAACTATTTTTCCTAGATAATGAAAATTCCTGAAATCTGCTTTTGTAACCTTTTGATCACCCGGATGTGGTGGAGAATTTTCTCGTCTTAGATAAGACGGCAAACATTCGAAATATACTTATTTATATTTCCGATTAATCTAATATATATATATACTAGCCCTTCTAACAAAAAAAAAAAAAAATCCTTTAATTTAAAATATTAACCCGCTTATTTATATTTTGCACCATCAGAAAAAGAAAAAATAAAAGGAAAAATAAAAATTGAGCAGAGAGCCTGAGCCTTTAGACCCATCTAGAAAACCACAGAAAATGACTTCCTAACTTGACCAACTGTACAAAGACAACGCATACCGACCTCAAGTTCCTTATCACACCCATCACTATTTTGTTCTCAAAAATTCAAAATAATAAAATTAAAAAAAAAAAAAAATCATTCTCAACAATCCCACATGATAATCATTAACAAATTAACAATAATATTGACAAATAAACAAAATTCACCCAAAAAAAGAAACAAATTGTGTAAAATTAAACAACAATCTCAACCTTATTCCAAATATGTAATGTAATAATAAAATAACACACAGAAATTTGTAATTTGAGGTTACCTACATATATTTAGAAACTTTTCTCAACAAAAAAAAAAACATATATTTAGAAACTAAAAATTACACCAAAAAAAAAAAAAAGAATAAAAATATTTTAATTAGAGAAAAATAAATAAAATGAAAATTCAGCGTCTACAACGAGTAATGGCACTGCACCCGCGACTATAGGGATTTGCTTGAGCGCCAGCTCGGCAATTGTAGTACGACGCGCCACGTCGAGAGCAGGGGACAGTGTTCCTCCTCAGCGCACCGTAGCTTATGTACTGCCTCGAGGCTAAGATGCGCCGGTTGGTTTCCGAGTCCATAGCGAACTCCAACCCCAATTCCTCGTCATCCCCGCCAGCTAGCAAACACTCGGCGATCGAGCCGCGGCACTCCGATTTAATCGGGGCGAAGCCCAGCTGGAAGTGGTCCCCACCGCCACTTAAATCAACGGCCCTGGTTGAGCCGATGCTGAGCGCGAGATGGACGGCTAGGATCGCGAGGATAAAACTGCACAGCTTTGAGGTTCCCATTTTGGAAGGTGAGTTACCTTTACCTTCTGTTTCAGTTTTTTGGAGAGAATGGAAAAGGAATTTGAAGGACATGTTTGGGAGAGGCTCTTAATATATATAAAGTTTATAAATGACAGTTGGGGTAAGGAAATGACATTGGCTTTGAGGTTTATTTACAAAGACTTGCCACTTGACTTTAAAATTTGAAGCATGAAGTAGCTTTGATTTAGCTTGCTTATTATTTAAGAATGTCAATGACTTTATGCACACCCCACTAACAATATTAATCTCACCTTTTGACTCTTTGGTTCATTAAATTGTTGCATTTGTCTCTTCCCAAAATGATGAAAAAGAGAGTGAGAAAATTAAATGATGCAATGAATTATGAGCTGTTTTAACAATTAGGCCAGTTAGTGGACAGCCAATGTGTGAGTGTGACAATTGGGAGCGTTTTAAAAAAGTGTGGCATATGGTGATTGATGAATCCATTTGTAAATGGGATAAATTTCTATTCAAAAAAAAAAAAATCTAGTATCACAAAAAAATGTACAACTTCTTCAATAGCGATTTATATAGCAAATTATGAGTAGTAGCGAAACAATGGTAAGTTTATATAAAAATGATAGAAAACTAATTATAGTCTCACATAAGATAGTTGCGATAAAATTATGACTTTTTAGGTCCTACTAAAATTACTCCACGTATTGATTCTCCAAAAAAAATTACTCCACTTCTCAAAAAAGAAAAAAAAAAAAAATCTTTTGCTTTTGCAAGTAGTAGCTGTATTACTATTTTCCTCATTTCTCATGTGGGTCCAGTTTGTACTATACCAGCCTTTTTTAGCGCGTTTTGTGCCACAAAGCAGCGACGAAAAAATTGTGAATTTATATAAAATTGATAAAAAAATAATTATAGTTAATTAAGTGAGATAATTGTGATAAAAATTGTGACTTTTTTGTGTTATTAGAATTACTAAAATTACTCTTCAAAACCACCCTAAAAAATAGAATTACTCTTCAATAAAAAAATATTGTTTTGGTTTTGCAAGTAGTAGCTGTATTTTGCAATGGAATGATTCTCATTTCTCAGTTGGGTCCAGTTTGTATGCTATCAGCTTCTAGCCTTCTAGCGCGTTTTGTGCCGTAAATGAGGTTAATTTATTAATTTATGTGACTCCAAATATATATACATACATACATACATACATACATATATATATATATATATATATATATATATAAAAGAAATGATATGTCCATAATATTTTTATAATATTTTCACAACAAATTTTAAGTGGTAGATTATTACTAGTTATTATTGCTGGGGTAAAAAAGTCATTTTAGTGTTAGATTAAAATTTGAACCAATAACAACTAACCACCTGTGATTTGTTGTAAAAATGTTGTAAAAATATTGTGAACGTAGCATTTTTATATATATATTAATTAGAGAGAGATTGTAATTTACTAATTTTTGCAAATACATCAAAATAATAAGTAAGAATTATCCCTCAAATATATATATATTTTTTTTTTAAAGTAAGAATCAAATTCTTCATTAGTATGAACGGCCAAAACGCGAGCAACTTTCGCTCGCAAAACGGCAAAAGACCTCACAGACACAGTTGCCTTTTTTTATATTTTTTTTTATTACAAACAAGCCTTTTTTATTTTTTTTATTACAAACAATTATTAGTATTATTCATTATTATTGTTATTATTTGAAGTTTGATAAAGATAGTAGCTGTGTACATGTATTTCTGAACCATCAATTGCGCCACATATATTGAAAATCATAAGGACTTTTTTTTTTTTAATTATTGAAGAAAACATCAAAATTTTATTTAAAAAATTAGTCATGATCGGCAGTAACTAGTAAGAGATATTTTAGAAGGCATTTATAGTGGATTGGACTGAGGCAAGAAAATGATCAAAGGAGGCAAGAGACTTATCTTCACTTTTAAAAGCATTGATTTCCACCTCAGAGTCTCCATTAAGAATAATTGATGAGAGACCAAGTTCATGAGCGAAAAGAATGGCTCTCACGGTCATCATAATTTCTACATCATCTGTTGTGAAAAAATCTTGATTTGAAAATCCGAGAGAAGAGATATTGTTTATTTTTAAAATGGTCATTTAACAAATACCCTAAAAGCACTGATTAATCGGACTCTATATTTTATTAGGAAAAAACACTAGAACTAGGGAATAAAAAACTGATGTCAAACGTGTAATTCAAAGATTAAATAAATAAAAAAAATCAACCTGAAAAAAGTGGAGTAAAATAGTAATTAACATAAGTTCCCTCATTTTCTCCGTATTTTGGGGTATAAAAAAGTGGCGAGCCCAAGGAGAAAACTCTCCCACCCGCTAAAGTCACTCAAACTAAACATCTCCTATTTTAATTTTGTCTCCTATTTCCTCTCAACTTTTCACCCAAATCAAACGGAGTTTTAAATGTTCAGCTCCATTCAGGCGGCTTATACCTAAGTGATTTGGAATTGCAATATATTACACTAAATCCCACTGTATAGTATTTATATCTCATAGTCTATATAAAGGCTGTGTGGAAAATTTAGTGTATCTTTCAACCGAAGCAACTAAAGCAAACAAATATGGGTTAGTGACATAGTATAAAGCAGAATTTTTCCGCACTTTATAAAAGAACAGACCACCGACCGTCTTGTGGATCCTTTTACCGTGTAGCGTGTACAGTATCTATAGAAAAGTTTACGAAGATATCAAGTGCAAAAATATTGTCATGATCTATTGATCAAAGAGCAAAACTACAACTACAAATACAAAATAATGGTTTTGTAATAAGATGTCAAATACTCCTCCATCCTGTTGGTCATCTCCATAAGATTCAATTTTTTAAAGGTTAGTCAATTTAACTCAACTAGTAAAATTTTCTGTATAGTTTTAAAATCCTGAACAGTCAAAGAACTGAAAAAGATACCAATTTTCGGTTCTTACCATACCGCTTCGGCAGTTCTGAATCTTCTGATAGAGTCTAGTTCCCAATTGAACCGGTTAGACTGATCAGTCCAGTCTAATTTTCAAATAGTGGTTTTCTTTCATTGAATAAAGGATTTGGGTTCGAATCCCACCCGTACTGAAAAATCCAATTGATACCTTGACCTAGTGATATAAAGTAATAATCATGAAGTAGATCCTATAATTTCATATTTGACTAAAGTACACATTTGACCTTTAAATTTTTGGTTGTTTTCATTTTAGCCATTCACCTTTCAAATTTTCATTTTAACTCTTCATGTTTGATTCATTTTCATATTGGTCCCTTACATTTTAAAATTTTCATTTTGGCTCTTCATGTTTGTTTCAGTTTTTTTGTTTTGCCCTTTACTTTTCAAAATTTTAATTTTCATTAGGGGCTAAAATAAATTGTCAAAACAAACTTAAGGAGCCAAATAAAATAAATAAATCAAACAAGAAAGGTCAAAATGAAAAGAACCCCAAACTTTAAGGACCAAATTAAATTTCTTCTTAAAAAAATTGTCAAAATGAGCTTAAGGGGCCAAATAAAAATAAATAAATCAAACAAGAAAGGTCAAAATGAAAAGAACCCCAAACTTTAAGGACCAAATTAAACTTTAGTCTTCAAATTTATATATATATATATATATATATATATATATATATATATATATATATATAAACTCTATGATATCTTAAAATTTTATTCATCATAGAGTGACCGTCATAAGTTCAAATTCTATTGCACTTATAAAAAAAATTAAGGAAATATTTTATATATCATCTTTTAAAAAAATTTATTGGCTTTTAAAACTATCCTCTTTATATTAAATTAAAATGAAAATTTGGTATTGACGAGGAATAGTTGAGGAAATCATAAATGTCCATTTATTTTTCAAAACATACCATATTTTAGGAGTTCTCAAAATAGAATAAATGACTAATATTGAGGAGTAAACAATGGTTTTGTGTATTGTATGCCTAAAGAAAATCATCTGTTTCATTTTGAGTGTTCCATTTTATGCTCTACTATTCACAACATGCCATAAGTTCTATTTTTTCTTTCATTATAAAATATCCAAAGTTAAAAAAAAGAAAAAAAAAAAAAGGCATAGCATTCTCAATTCTATAGTTAAAGAGTGGAACAAAAGATTTTATTCTAGTGTACCTTTTTGCCTAGTTGATGACACGCAATGTTGGATTCGGTTTTCTTTCCTGGTTCAATTGCAGGAAGAATATACAACACTTTATGAGTACAATAATAACAAACTCTCTACTCTTACATAAATGGTAAGTTTCATCATAAATTTAATTATTAGGATTTACGATTATGTGAGAAGAGAAAGTATATCATTCTTGTACTCTTAAGAATTGTATAATTATTCTTGTTTTTCTGTGGTTTACTCTTTAAGGGTGAGTCCAAAAGATCTTACCTAGGTAAAGTTCCACGTCATAAAATAATTAAAAATAAATTGTCAAAAAAGAAGAAGAAAAAGAGGAAACTTAAATCTGTAAAAAACTAGTGTGCACACCATTCAATAAATTTTTGGGAAAGTTTCTTGTTATTGAATGCATCAAATTACTATGGAGGTGAGAATGCACCTGCAAGCAATTGCTAAAAAGAAACGAAGAAGCAATTGACAATTATTAATCAGCTACCGGAATGTGTTTAAAGAGCACGACATAGATAAAAAAAATTGTACATATAAACATACTTGTCTGTCAAGGGATCATAACACTGCATGTAAAATGAAAACTGTGGTGTTCGCATGGATAGTTGGAATATTGGGCAGAGGATGCCATTTTTCAGCTTCAGAATCATAGGCAACCCACTCATTGCTACTTGGTAGAGCCTTCAGTAAGAACAAATAGCCAATTCCCACACCATCCTCTCTGCTTTGTTGAGACAGATTCAAAAACTCCGTAGTGTCCATGGGACAACTTTGCTAAACATCTCAAATCCAAGTCATCCAGCAATGGTACATTTCTTACAGGTTCCATGAAATATGTATGGGGGAGAGAGTGAGACTCATTCAACTCTAACATGGAAAAGTGCACCTCCAAGGAATCACAGTTTATGGTTGTCATATCTATTTAAGCATCCTTAATCTCAATTCCTCATGTCATCTATAATGCTAATAATACGTATTTTAACGTAATTGTCCTATGTGACAGACTATAAATGACTATTTATTACTATAACATGAATTCATAATTTTCTTCCACCACTCACAGTTTACCATGTAAAACAATTGTGGCAAAGTATGTAGTCCTAATATTATTACTCATGTCATAGCAATGATAAAGTTAAAGAGCTTTTTTTTTTTTTTTCTAATGTAATTTTGTAATACCATTATTACGTATGGTTATGGAAAATCTTGCTGGTTGTGGGTGAAATAACTGAGATCAACATCATCATTCATCATATTCATAGGATAATGCAAAGGGGGAAAAGCAAAAGGCGAGAAAAGATTTCTTTTGTATAATTACTCTAAATTGTCACCTCTAACTCTCTAAGCGATACAGTGTATTGATAAAGTGATGCCACGAATGAACCACAACTTTCCTACGTGTTTTTAGTCCGGGTGAAACAGAAACAATTTGTCATCAATTGTATGTAATACAAGTTCAAGGAAATTTGGTTCTCAAAAAAGATGAAAAAAAAAAAAAAAAGCTCAAGGAAGTTTGAACTATCCTATAGATGTGCATTTACCATATATAAGAAACAAAGACAAACATCTTTTTTAGCCCAAGATTCCCTCGCCCCATTTGGCTTCATCACCCACACTTAACCCCACCAAACAAAGGCATCCTCTCAAAAGGCAATAAAATTATAGAGACTACAAACAACCATTTCAAATAGGTCTGGTAATTAAAGGCCCCAACAACTACACTCTATGTTTGTGTCAGGAAAAAATTATAAATTATTTTATGAGACGATTTCATAAAGTATCTCTCTTATAATATGTGTAGATCCTACATGTTATGAAAGAGATATCTCATAAGATATTTTCTCTATGTCATATGTTTCTTGAGTTATATCAACCTAGCAGACTGTGTATAACACTTTTGAAGAAGTAAATATTTACATTTTTAGGTATACTTAACCACTGTCTTTTTTTTTTCTTTTCTTTTTTTATATAAAAATATATGGTAATGAATGAAAACAACAAAGTGGGTATATAACTTATCAATTTATGGTGAGGGTGGGGAGAAAGAAGAAGAGATCGAAAAAAAAAGAAAGAAAAGGAAAAAAGTCAGAAACAAGAAAAACTATATGGCCAACAAGCGTGGGAAGTATGTACGAGTAATGTTAGGTTCACAACAATTTCACAAAAAATTCTAAGTGTCAAATTGTTATCGATTCTAATGTAGGTCCACCATTGACATCACTTTTTATCTACCAATAACAACTTATCATTTAAAATTTGTTATAAAATTGTTATAAAAATGGTGTGAAGGGTAACTATTCTAATCACCTCCACAAACAAACACGCACTAGTCCTTAAAACCCGTAGTGTGATATTCTAAAAATAGTCATTTTAAGACTTGGTCTCTCACCATTAATTCATCTTCTTCGGAAACTCCAACATCTCTCTCTCTCTCCAATCAAAATTCCTAACATTTGTTCTCCAACGTTGGTGGTGAAGAAACTTGATGAAATACACAGCTTAATTTTCCACCACGCCTGATTCAATCACAATTTTTTTTTTTTTACACAAATTACTGCCTTCCCTTACGAATTTTTCCAATCATTGGAATGCATGCAGAACAATTTTATTAGAAATTAATGTAACCCAATATTTTTCTGTTCCTCACGTGCTAGTTCAACATCTTCCCAAGCGGCACTTTATTGTCGATCTAGAAGAGTTTTAAAAAGCCTTGTGCATGCATTTCCTGAAAAATATTATCAATTATATCAGCTAGAATACAATAAATAAGGTTATTGTCTAACTTTTCCATGCAAATGTGATTAAACATTGGCATGATATAACAGCAATTCAGATATTACAATGGCGTCCCTATCTACCCAACCATCAAAGAAAAATTTACGTACCCCTGCAGGTTCTGATGGGTCTCAACGTAGTTCACAAACCGTCAAATTTGCAAGAAGAACTTCAAGTGGAAGGTATGTTAGTCTTTCAAGAGATGACCTTGATATGTCAGGAGAGTTATCCGCCGATTACATGAACTACACCGTGCACATTCCTCCCACGCCGGACAATCAGCCAATGGATACGTCCGTGGCAGCCAAGGCCGAAGAACAATACGTGTCGAATTCCCTTTTCACGGGGGGATTCAATAGCGTGACGCGAGCACATCTCATGGACAAGGTTATAGAGTCGGAGGTGACTCATCCTCAGATGGCTGGAGCCAAGGGCTCAGCATGTGCCATGCCTGCTTGTGATGGTAAGGTCATGAAGGATGAAAGGGGACATGATATTACGCCTTGTGAGTGTAGGTATGTGCTCTTCTATATATGTATATATATATTTATGCATATTTAGTGCCCCTTTGGGTCAATTGTTTGAAAGCTTGAGTTTTTGAAAAAAAAATAAACAATTTAAAATTTTTCATTTTGAAAACATGATTTAAAAAAAACGCAATTGAGCATTTGGTAAAATCTATGAAAAGCGTAGTTGTGAAAATCTATCATATGAAAATGCAAAAATCTGGCAATTTTAAAAAATAGCACCCCTTGAATTGGGATTTGAAAATGCATTTTTGTCCCAATTTTAAAATCGCAATTTTCTTAATAATACAAAGGTGAACGCCATTTTTTTTTTTTTTGGCCTTATCATTTTTCCTCCACTTGCAATGCCAGAAAGGCTAATGTGCCAAGGATATATAGATTGTTAGCTAGGAATAAAATGAGTAGATAACATTCAATTAAAACGTGTTGTGTAGGTTCAAAATATGTAGAGATTGCTACTTGGATGCACAAAAAGAAACTGGTATATGCCCAGGTTGCAAGGAGTTGTACAAAGTAGATGAGGATGAGCCACAAGATTATTCAAATGGAACACTGCAATTGCCAGGCCCAGGTGGGTCAAAAAGGGATCCTAAAAATATGTCTATGATGAAGAGGAACCAAACTGGAGAATTTGACCACAACAGGTGGTTGTTTGAGACAAAAGGCACCTATGGAGTTGGAAATGCTTTTTGGCCCCAAGATGACATGTATGATGATGATGATGATAATGGCTTCAAGGGGGGCATGATGGAATCAATGGATAAGCCTTGGAAGCCCCTAAGTCGAAGATTGCCAATTCCAACAGCCATCTTAAGCCCCTACAGGTAAATTACATGCAAGTTACATTTTTAATTTATTTGTTATCCTCTGGGGGAAAAAATGAATAATTTAAATGTATATGACATTACAACAAGGTCCAAAATGGAAGAAAGCCTCAATTTTAGTGTTATATTTTTATATCATATGTACATATAAAAAATATATATTCTCATAAATTATTATTTTTTCTTTATAACTTAAAAAAATATTTTCATCTTATACAAAAGAAAAATTACTCACAAATACACTTTCACTTTATCTCTAAAAGCACCTCTTCTCCAATAAGTCCTCATTAAACTTCTATTTTTCTCTTAGCCTTAAGCCTTATCACACATCACATTTTAGATAAATAAGTTTATTTATTTATTTTCTATACTATGCTTTATATGCTATTGATGTGAAAAAAAAAAATCTTATTAATTTGATTTTAAGTAAATCCATCTTTACTTGTGAAGGTCAAGACAATTTGATGATTCCATTGTTAAATTTTTTACTAGCAATCGACAAAATATAACAAAAAATTTAAGTGAAAATCTCACAAATAAAAAAGAAAATATCTGGCTTGAAAGTTGTTGTCTTATGCCTAATATTGTATCAAGCTCATGTACTATTAAATGACAAAGAGTTAAAACATTGCCCAGGTTGTTGATCGTTATTCGGTTAGTGGTGCTGGGTTTCTTTTTGCATTGGAGACTCACAAATCCAAACACTGATGCAGTATGGTTGTGGTTCATGTCAGTAATTTGTGAGATATGGTTTGCCTTCTCATGGATCCTTGACCAAGTTCCTAAGATCTGCCCAGTAAACCGTTCTACTGACCTTGAAGTCCTACGTGAAAAATTTGATATGCCATCACCTTCCAATCCCACAGGCCGCTCTGACCTTCCTGGTGTTGACTTATTTGTGTCCACAGCTGATCCTGAAAAAGAACCACCTCTTGTCACAGCTTGTACCATTCTTTCAATTCTAGCAGTTGATTTTCCTGTGGAAAAGTTAGCATGTTATGTTTCTGATGATGGAGGGGCACTCCTTACATTTGAGGCAATGGCTGAGGCTGCAAGCTTTGCTGATTTATGGGTTCCATTTTGTCGAAAACATAATATTGAGCCTAGGAATCCTGAGACTTACTTCGGCTTGAAAGTTGACCCAACTAAGAACAAAAGCAGATTGGATTTTGTGAAGGATAGGAGGAAGGTCAAGAGAGAGTTTGATGAGTTTAAGGTAAGGATCAATGGGCTTACAGACTCGATTAGGAGGAGATCAGAAGCATTCAATGCAAGGGAGGAAATGAAGGTGTTGAAGCATATGAGGGAGAGTGGAAGTGAACCTGGGGAGCCAATAAAGGTCCCCAAAGCCACATGGATGGCTGATGGAACACACTGGCCTGGTACCTGGTCAATACCTTATGCTGAACATTCCAGAGGTGACCATGCAGGAATTCTTCAGGTACAAGCTTGCATAGATTAATCACTCTTTCTTTGCTTGCTAAGTGGAAGACTTCAATTACCAGCATATGAACTTCAAATTTTTTTATTTATTGGAACATACTAAACCTGTTACAATTTTATTATAAATACACTTATAATTTGATGTAGCAATGAATATGATTGGTGTTACTTCAAAAAACATAAGAGATATTTGAATTGCTTTTATGTAATTGACCACGCATCAATTTGAATGGATTATATGGTAAAATTCCTGATGTCACTCATGTTTATTACTACTATTTGTGCATTACTGTGTTGTCTTATTATTATTATACCATTAGGATTATCATTTCATTGTTTCATGAATCATATACCTAGAACCCTGACTTTCAAGTACTAAACAATGCACAGGTGATGTTGAAGCCCCCTAGTAGTGATCCACTAATGGGAGGGACAGATGAGAAGATCATAGACTTCAGTGATGTGGACATACGCCTCCCTATGTTTGTATATGTATCACGTGAGAAACGGCCGGGCTATGATCATAACAAGAAAGCTGGTGCCATGAATGCCTTGGTACGAGCTTCGGCCATCCTGTCCAATGGCCCATTCATTCTCAATCTTGACTGTGATCACTACATTTTCAATTGCAAAGCTATCCGCGAAGGAATGTGCTTCATGATGGATCGTGGAGGCGAGAACATTTGCTACATTCAATTCCCTCAAAGATTTGAAGGAATTGATCCTTCTGACCGATATGCCAACCATAATACTGTGTTCTTTGATGGCAACATGCGTGCCCTTGATGGTATTCAGGTATGACACTATATGAACCATGTCACGATTGAGACTTCCTCCCACAAGACTGGTTGGAGGATGACGTTGTGTGTGCACAACTTATTCAACGTCTGTTTAATTAACTTATTAAAGTAGATTTCAGTTAGTTCAACGGATCAAATCTATAGCTATTGAATAGCACTTAGATTGAATTGCCTCTATAAAATCTCAATTGGTGTTTTGGCAAGATGATAAAGAAAAATGTCTACGGAACAAACCCTATCCTTTATTTTTATTTATTATTTTCAAAAAAAGATTTGGCCAAGAAGTTTGAAAATTATAACAAAATCATATTTGAATATGCAGGGTCCAGTTTATGTGGGAACTGGCTGCATGTTCAGGCGGTTTGCACTGTATGGTTTCGACCCACCAAAACCCGACAAGATTGTTCAAAGTACTGAGACTGAAATGCAAACCTTGAAGCCCAATGACTTTGATCCTGAACTTGATGTGAATCATCTGCCAAAGCGGTTTGGAAATTCTACATTGCTGGCTGAGTCCATACCCATTGCTGAGTTTCACGGCCGACCCCTTGCTGATCATTCTGCAGTTAAGTATGGAAGGCCTCCTGGTATTCTCAGGGCCCCGCGTGATCCTCTTGATGCTGCCGCTGTTGCTGAAGCTGTCTCTGTCATTTCCTGCTGGTATGCCTGCCTGCCTTTCAATTATTACTATATTATATTCATGTGATTGGAATCTTACTATCAGAATCATGCTCTGCAATGCATGAGTGCCAATAATTTCAGTTCCTCAATCTTGATCGAAATTTGAGTAAGAACCAAACACATTATCATATAAAACAGAAATTAATTATGCAAAGGGTCAAGAAAACTTTACAAATGAGATAGTTTGTGTGTGTGTGTGTGTGATTATTAGTGGTAGCGGTAGATTATTAGTGGATTTTTATTAGTGGAATCCAGAAAATGTTAATGTTCATTTTCCTATGGTTCACCACTTACACCACTTTTATCATACACCAATCACAACATGCCTTACCAAAAATTATGAAAAATGTTGTTTTCTTATACTTATTCTATCCCCTAGCTCTACCTTTGTGGTAAAAAAAAAGCCTAGACAACAAGTAATTACATGATGAAACTGCATGTTACCATTTCCGTGACAGGTATGAGGACAAGACAGAATGGGGTGACCGTGTGGGATGGATTTATGGTTCAGTCACAGAAGATGTGGTGACAGGGTATAGAATGCACAACCGTGGGTGGCATTCAGTGTACTGCGTCACCAAGCGTGATGCATTTCATGGCTCAGCTCCAATTAACCTCACTGATAGGCTTCACCAAGTGCTTCGTTGGGCCACTGGTTCTGTTGAGATTTTCTTCTCTAGAAACAATCCTTTGCTAGGTTCTAGGCAGCTCAAGCTTCTCCAACGCCTGGCTTACCTTAATGTTGGTGTCTACCCCTTCACTTCCATATTCCTCATTGTCTATTGCTTCCTCCCTGCACTCTCACTTTTCTCTGGTTACTTCATTGTGCAAACTCTAAGTGTGGCCTTCTTGATCTACTTGCTTATCATAACCCTATGCCTCATGGGTCTAGCTATCCTAGAGGTGAAATGGTCTGGTATTGCATTAGAAGAGTGGTGGAGGAATGAACAATTTTGGCTCATTTCCGGGACCAGTGCTCACTTGGCTGCTGTGGTACAAGGCCTACTAAAAGTGATTGCAGGGATTGATATTTCTTTCACATTGACTTCTAAGTCAGGAGGAGAGGACATTGAGGACGCTTTTGCGGACTTGTACCTTGTGAAGTGGACCTCATTGATGATCCCACCAATCGTTATTGCAATGGTTAATATCATTGCAATTGCTGTTGCATTTTCAAGGACAGTGTATAGCACAGTTCCTCAGTGGAGTAAGTTTGTTGGTGGAGCATTTTTCAGCTTCTGGGTGTTGGCTCATTTGTACCCTTTTGCTAAAGGTTTGATGGGGAGGAGAGGAAAGACACCAACAATTGTGTTTGTTTGGTCTGGTCTCATTGCAATCACACTCTCTCTGCTTTGGGTTTCCATTAATCCACCCCAGATAGCCACAAATGATTCTAATACAGGAACAGGTGGTTCAACTTTTCAATTCCCTTGAAGAGAAAATGATGGATTTTATTACATGCAATGCCTCTGTCAGAGCAAGGAGATCCACAAACACTTTAAAGTAGCACACATTTATATATAAGAGGGGCATTATATGTAATGGTTGTATAACATAATTTGTTCTCTTGTGGTACTATAGAATTTTCAAAGAAAGAAAAAACTATTTATTTATCAATTGTGACAATGTTGTATATGTAATGCATGCATGGAGGACAACATCATCAAACATTTTGCCCGGTGTGTGCATCAAGGACTTCCACTCCAAATACATCTGCACACATAATTTTTGTTAAGGCAAACATATTTTTTTGTAACATGGAAATACTGCAATAAATATATTGTAGTATTAATACTTCTCAATTACAGATTCTTCTATTATGAATACAATCAAATATGATTTATTTTCATAATAATTTCAAAACGCTAATGAGTTTTTTTATTTTATTTATTCTTTTATGGTGTAAATAGGATAAAATTTCATATGAATTATGGACTATATAACAAACAGAAACTTTATCAATTAAGTTAATCGAAAACTACACTTTTTTGTCATTAACTTAACAGTATTGCATGATTACTTTAAAAAGTTGTTGGCCTAGCATGCATTTGTTTCATTGCAATGACTGAAAATAATTTCAACCAAATCCCTACAACCCCTTTACCAAATCAAAAGGAACTTGGCCTGTAAAATAAGTTGCCAACTCTCACGTTATGATTTTAGTCCATCTTTCTTGTGAAATTATTGGATACAACCAGAGTTATTCTTCCTATACCCATATAATTAAGTGATTGACTTGTTTCTCAAAAGAAGAAAACAAAGGGTGATGGACTCAATTACTATGTAATGCATAGTTCTTTAGTGTCCTCTTCATTCTTCCCCTCCCTCTAAAGTCTAAAGTCATAGTTACTTGAATATATAATGTATATTTAGTGCCTACCTCAGTCGTCATATGTAATCCAAGCCCATTGATTTTATTTTAAACAATTATGAACTATACAAATTACTTCCATGGTCTCAAATGAAATGTACTGCTACGGTCCCAAATGAAATGTACTGCTACACCTTTTGATATTTCCAACGTAGAGTTGAAATCTTCTCTTTCTCTAATATAGGAAGACCTAGTCAAATATGGTAGACTAAAATGTTCTTCTAGTAACATGCATCATAGTTGTAATCCTTTAGCTTTTGATTATATAAATATAATACCAATAAAAAGGAAGAAAAAGATAAACAATAGCCTCTCGACGCGTTTTCTTTGAACCATGTCTTTGTAAAACAACATAGAAACTTTAAAATATATTAGATTAGACAACCGAGTTGTGTTTATTATTGAATTTACTTTAATCTTTCGTTGAAAACCATTGGCGCATTCTAACTTAAATTTTATAAAAGAAAAAATATACAAAATCTTTCGTTCTCTTTAATTTTTTTTTTTTTTTTAAAAGTCTTAAATTTGAAAGTAACACTCAATCGCATTTAATATTATTTTATGTATAAAATGTTAAACATCTTTGACAATAAATAGTAAATATAATTGCTAAAGCGATGATATGTGTCTACATTTAGTACATTGTATAGAAATTGTGTTAAATTCAAAACTCCAAAGATTAATGGCCCGTTTGGTATATGTGTTTAAACAATAGTTTTCAATTTTTTTTAAAATATGTGTGGGTGAAAAAGTGTATGAAAATATGTGTAATGTTGTTTAAAAACTGAAAACATGTGTTTAAACACATATACTAAACATACCCTAAGTTTTACACAATTAAAGTATGTTTGGTTAGGAATTTTAGAAGCCTAAAAGCACTTTTTTAAAACCTAAAACTTCATTTCACAAAAGCAGCTTCTCATAACTTTTTTACTAAAACTCATTTTAAACCTAAAACACTGGTTTGCATCAACTTATCCAAATGCATCCTTAGCGATTCATGCACAAAACATTATCACATGGAGTTCTAGTGTTACAATAAAAACATCAAAAGGGTATTGTATTTTTCAGGGAAAAAAAAAATTCTATATTCTTTTCTATAATAAATTTGCAATAAATGTAATTTCAAAGTAGGTTAAGCCGGGGAAATTCATATGGTTCCGGTCTTTATACATATAATAAAAGTATTAAAAAAATATTAGGGAATCGTGTGGCGGGCACACGCCTTGCAATTGTTAATTACATGTTGTCATTTGTTTATATTAAACGATCTAACCAAGGAAGCTTCAATACAATTGACTGCTTTAGCTATTAGCATTCCCATGGTTTACCACAATTGATTTAATATTGTCTACATGCTGATCTGGTGAGTCACTATAAAATGCACTAGCCAAGACTTGTGTCCTCCACACCACACGGTTCTCTCTCTCTCTCTCTCTTAGAGCAATCTTGTTTAATATTCCCGTTTTGCTACTATGTCAAATTTGTTCACTTATTCTGTGTTCTTTTTTGCCATACTTTTGAACTCTCCTGCACTCTCAGTGCCTTTGAAGCATGGTTTCTATCAGAAATCATGCCCATCAGCTGAGGCCATAGTGAAGAGTACTGTAACAAAAGCACTTGTCAATGAATCTGGCATAGCTCCTGCCCTCATTAGGCTCCATTTCCATGACTGTTTTGTAAGGGTAATTATACTGTTTACTTTTATTGTCCTTTTGTTACAAAAAGGATATATGCCTCTTTGAAATTCTATAGAAATCCCATTGCTCATAAAATCAATCCAGCTCTTGGATTAAGCTTATTGGAAGTGTTAAAATCAATTTTCAACCAATAAGGTTTCTAATGGCCTATATCCATCTCTTTCCTTGAAGTTTGAATACCAAGAGATGCTAAGAATATGATAAATTTTATTACCAAGAGATGCTAAGCTTAGTGTTAAAAATCAATTTTCAACCAAATAAGGTTTCTAATGGCCTATATCCATCTCTTTCTTTGAAGTTCAAATACCAAGAGATGCTAAGTATATCTGAATGAAAAATTTTATTACGTAACATCTTTTAAACATTAGAATAAAAATAATTATTATGTTGATGATGACATGTCAATTTGTAAGCTCTCTACCGTCAACTTAGTTATAATTTTATTTTATTTATTTTTTATTAGAATCACCTTCCTCTATGGTGACATCTACTAATGCATATCCGGATATGACAAAATTATAAGGAAAGAATAAAAAGTGCATCCATACTTATTGCTAGTTTTGCCTTGTAAAAATCAATTTCTCTTAGAATAGAAATTCAAGGTCTAACAAATTTGATTTTTGTGTCACTTGTGTTTATGGGGTAGGGATGTGATGCTTCTATTTTGCTTGATTCCAAACCGGGCAATAAGGCAGAGAAAGAAAGCATGGGAAACAAAGGAGTACAAGGATTTGAGGTGATCGACGAAGCTAAAGCCAAGATAGAAGCTCAATGCCCACAAACAGTTTCATGTGCCGACATAATTGCCTTTGCAGCTCGAGATAGTGTATTCAGTGCTGGTGGTATCCACTATGATGTCCATGGAGGGCGTTTTGATGGAAGGGTCTCATTGATAGATGAAGTAACCAAAAATCTTCCTGATGCATTTTTCAATGTGACACAATTGGAAAACAACTTTGCCCAAAAAGGGTTGTCACTTGAGGAAATGGTCACACTCTCTGGGGCTCACTCTATTGGTGACTCACATTGCTCTTCTTTCTCAAAACGTTTATATTCATTCAATGCAAAATATGCACAAGATCCCTCCATGAATCCTGCTTATGCTAATTTCTTAAAATCTCAATGTCCCAAACCGTCAAAAAACACCATACTTGATCCTCTAGTGCCTTTTGATCCCTCGACACCAACCCGTCTTGATAACAACTACTATAAGAACTTAAAAAGTTACAAGGGGCTATTGGTTACAGATCAAGTGCTATGGATTAGTTCTTTAACAAGAAAGATGGTGAAGAATAATGTTAACCATCCAAGTGCTTGGACTTCAAAGTTTGCTGCTGCAATGGTGCACATGGGTTCAATTGATGTGCTCAATGAGAAACAAGGTGAAATTAGGAAGAACTGTAGGGTGGTGAATTAGAATATCTTATACCCTTAATAAGCTATGTTTTCTTATTTTGTTTTTTTTGTTTGCGGTGTTGCCTTTTCAGTTTAGACTACGTAACTTAAATTGTGTGTTTTTTACATTCTGTGTGAATTGGTTTGGCCGCTTTCGCCTACTTCGTTTTGGTAAAAGTGTCCATTTATAATTTTATATGATGAGCAATAAAATGTTTATGTTAAAATTGTTGAGTGATTGAGAGATTGGAAAGAGAAAATAAGATAACAAAAGCAATGATTCATATGGTTCAACCTAACCGCCTATATTCATAGTTGTTAGGGTGCATTTTTTTTATATCTAATTTTATTTAGGTACCGCCTTTTTTTTTTTTTTTGAAACATACCACCTATTTATTTTCAAACACCACTAATAAATTATTGGGCTTTCCCAAATATTTTTTGCCCTATTATTATGTTAACCACAAATATTTCATATCTTATTATCTAAATTGGGTCATGATATAAACTATCACAAAAAGCCTAAAAAACTCATATCTTATCTAATTTTATTATAATTATTTAACTAAGCCCAATTTACGTTGGCACTATTAAAAGCCCAAGCTAGCTACTTGGCACTACATAGTAAAAAGCCCAAGGTTATCAATTCTTAGCAAAATACTATATCATAAGTATTTCACTTAAAGTCCAATGATAAACAGTGCTTTAAGTTCTTAAACCTATTACTATAATATTAAAAGAGCCCATGGAATCTATCTTTTAAAACTCATGGTAACAATTTATGTTACATAACACTATTCATTTTTCCAAAACTCATGGCAAACATATGTTAAGCCCATGGAGAATTATGAATTTGTGTTACTAATATAAAAGCCCATGAAAAATTATGATTATTTATCTTAAACCCATGACATTTATTTATTTTATACCATATTATAAATCAATGGTAACTATTTATGTTATGTAACACTATTCATTTTTCCAAAACCCATGGCAAACATACATCAAGCCCATGAAGAATTATGAATTTGTGTTACTAATATAAAAGCCCATTGAAAGTTATGATTATTTATTTTAGACCTATGGCATTTATTTATTTCAACCATATTATAAACCCATGGAATTTATATAAGAACCCATGGTCACTATTTATCTTACATCACAACATTCATTATGTTTATTTCCAAAACTCATGACAATTATTCACCTCACAAGCATATTATGATAAAAAATATATTAAAAAAAACCATGAGAATATCACATTGTTACATTATTGTAATTGTTACAATATTTTATTTGAAACCCATGGATATTGCCTCTATTTAAAACTCATGGAAAATATTATTCTCAAAAAATATTAAAGGTCATTATTTAAAAGCCCCAAAGAAAATATCATTTACAAAAATAATCCATAGCAAAAATAATGAGAAACTATACAAGTTGTTATTTAAAGCCCATAGAAATAAATACCCAAAACCTATTATAAATATTTATTAAAGCTCATGGATTCATTTTATTTCTACTAACAACTAAAGCCCATGTGGAATAAAAATCAATGGTAATATATGGTAGCTTTGTCCATTTTGTAGGACTTACAATGAGGAAGCAAAAGGATAGGCCTAAGTGGAGAGAACCACCAAGTCAGAGACCTACCAAAATACTTAGCCCTCATGGCCAAGCCTAGCATGAAATCTCAGCCAAAACAGCTCATGTGTGGAAACTGACTCCGCTGGAGAACTCCATTCAGTTTTGCCTTCCGTTGGAGGTCACCTCAAGAAGCAACTAAGTTCTCAAACCAAATTAAGAGTTGGCCACTAGTCCCACTGCCAACTCTGACATAAATAGTACCAGAGGCTGACACCTAAAGGCTAATGGGCAATAAATACTCTTCTTCTCCAAGTTTTGGTCACAACTCAAGGAAACCACAACTAAGACCTCCAAGCTCATTAAATCCTCAACCAAATAGTTTATTATATTAATAAAAATGTATGTAATTGGTTCATGAACCAAGCCCGTGAATCTTAAAGGGGAAAATTTAGGAACATGTGGTTTTGAGGGCATAAAGGGATTTCCAGCATAACCCTCTGAAGTGGACTTAAACTTTGACACCTGGCTTGGGGTGTTGAATCCTACTTTCTAGGGTTCAAATCTTACTTGCAGCACTAGGATTCCTCCTTAATACCAGCCTTAATCCCATTGGCTGAACACAATCTCAGAATTATTTGCATTTAATGCAAGATTATGCTGATTTTTACCCATGTGTGACATTGCCCAAAGAAGCAAAACAGCCCCAAAAGCAAAACTCTCATTTTAGGCCAAATCCTAGGATAATTATATCAGTTATTCTGTCCCTAAATCAGTCCTACGTTTTGGACTTTTGCTAATGTGAAAGACCGCACCCCCGACCCCCTTTTTTTTGATGTTATTGAACCAAATCCACGTAAATAGGTGGAGTCGTGTTATTGCCTCTCAAAATGGAGGTTCAACCAGTTATATTTTTCCCTTTAAATTAAGGATTTTACAATGAAGTCGCCACTTATTTAATTATTATAATAAATAAGAAAACCAAAATTTAAAAATTCCTCATTTTATTGATTTGCAAATGAATTTACATTGATCATAGGAAATTACATGGCTTTGGTCGTAGATACAATCTAAGATAAAGTACATAGCTTTGTTTCCTAGTTATAATCTATAAATTGAAAATTACATAGACAAGTACTTAATCTACTAACCCTTAATCTAAGTTCAAAGGCTATGTTACAAGGTAGGAAGGTGTTAGGCACCCACCTTGCCGGTAAAACCGGTCTTCTAGACTATGTAGCCAACATTCATATTATATCATCTAATATATTATCAATCAATTTGCATGTTGAATTTAATGTGAATGCATATGATAAACCCTAATTCAATTCATTAAGCATCGCATTTGGATTGAAAAATAAATTTTAGTGAATGTGTGTGGATAGTGATATCCTAGATTCAAGGATTTGAAAGAATTATGAAACAAATACCTTTTTTATATTTTTGATGTGGATTTAAGATCAAAACTAGTGTTATGCATGAACATGTGATGAACAACCAAGAACATGTGAAGAACACATAAGAACATTTAAGAACATTCAAACATATTCAAGGGAATTTAAATAATTACTATCATGCTTTAATCTTAAATTCTCATCTTGACAACATAAAAAACCAGTTAGGGAAAGGGATTATACCTGCATACAAGATCCATATGATGGAGGAGGAAGCTTTTGGTGGAAGTCCTAAGGGTGGAGGAAAAGAAGAACTAGGAGAGGGAGAGTGAGTCTCACTCAATACCTTGACTTTCAGGAAGACCAAAATATGACAAGACAACTCTACTTCACTACAACTCAAGACAGGAGAAGAGATGGGGTTTTTTGTGTATCTTAAAATGGAGGAGATGGGTGATTTATATAGTAATGGTGGAGAAAATATTAATGGAATGTCATTTATTGAGGGATGATAAAGAATCATAAACCTAGACCTTATTTTAGCTTTTGGGGAAATCAGATGCATTAAATTTAGAGATTGGTGGGAGTGAGAAGCATGCGAAATTCGGTTTTCCTATAGCAACTGTAACAGCCTGTACAGCCAATTTCAAAAAATCATATCTTACTCAATTCTGATCGGAATTGTCTCGTTCTTGTACTCAAATTGAAGCCCCGGATGTCTAGTTTCTGGGAAAATTAATCTCATTCACACATTCAAAATATTCTGAGAGATATCAATGAAATGGTGAGCAGAGATCATTTGTTAGAAAATAATTTCAGTACAATTAACATTAATATGTCCCAAATTAGTTTCTAATTAACATTAATAGGCTCCAATTACTCCCATTTCAGACTTAATTAGTTCAAAATTTACCCTAATTAAAAGATAATTGCACAAATTACTCATTGAATAATTAATGTTTAACTATCTAATTAATTAAGTGTATGTAAGTTTACCATAAAATGTAGTCCTAGCCAATCAAATTATGACACGTCCTTAATCCCAAATTGATTATAATTATAACCAATTGGAATCAATTATTCATAATCACATTTAGTCAGACTCAATTTGTGATAATGCATCTCGGCCATTAAAACTTGATTTAATAATAACTTTCAATATGATGGTCCGATTAGGGCTTATGACCAGTCAATTCGATGGTTACAATATCAAGATCATTTTGGTGAAATGAGATTAAGGATCTAATCACCAGAATTAATATGCATATTTTCAAAGTAAAATTATCCTTTTACTCTCCATGTGAAGTTAAATACAGGTTGCAAAATGGGGTGTTAATAGCTAATTAATGATCCCTTAAACTTCCCTATAAAAGCCTAAGCATACCAGCCCACAAGACAGACCAATCACTTTTGTAGAAAAATTTAGACCCTGATTGATAGAATTAACAAGTTTTAAACTCAAGTTGTTAATTAGATTGATTATAAATAAACTTTGTTAAAACAAACTAACATCAATATCATACACAACGGAAAATTAAATAAGACAAGATATGATGACTTAAGAAAACCAATAAAACAAACTAGTTTCATAATGAAAAAAACTTGGGGGACACCTTCCAGAAAAGCAATTTACTATAGTAAAGAGAAGTTTCAGATCTAGTAGAGAACCTTTATCCCTAAACTCTACAATCCTTGTAGATGACTTACAACAGAAACCTTCTACCACTTCAGAACCTCTGAACTCTTTAATATATGAATGCCACCATTTTTATGCACGAATCCAGTACGTAACTAACCAATGATGAACGGCTCCTAGTACATAACTAATTCCCAAACTTGTAGAAGATGTTGGCTACAAAATTCTTCACTTCATCAACAATGAAAATCAAGAAGCACTTGGTTACAAAACCCTAAGGTGTAAAAACACAGTAGCTTCTTTCAGAGAGAATAAGGCACTCGATCACTTTTTTATTAATCCTCGATAGATATTATCTGTCAATAGCTGTTAAGAATCTATCCAACTTTAATGAACATGTTTTCTTCCCTTGTTTTTTGGTCCAATCTTCATGGGTTTAATACTTGACTTGAACAACATGTTTCTTGAAGTACTAAACTCATCCTAAATCTACCCAATTACAAGTAAAATGTGTTTTGTCAAAGAAT